>NW_022196905.1:35074114-35082010 GCF_008632895.1 Mastomys coucha | reverse complement strand
TGCAAGCTGGTACAACCACTTTGGAAATCAGTTTGGCAGTTCCTCTGGAAATTGGACATAGTTCTACCGGAGGTCCCAGCTATACCACTCCTGGGCATACACCCAGAAGATGCTCCAACATGTAAGAAGGACACATGCTCCACTATATTCATATCAGCCTTATTTATAGTAGCCAGAAACTGGAAACAACCCAGATGTCCCTCAACAGAGGAATGGATACAGAATTTGTGGTACATCTATACAATGGAGTACTACTCAGCTATTAAAAACAATAAATTTATGAAATTCTTAGGGAAATGGATGGATCTGGAGAATATCATCCTGAGTGACATAACCCAATCACAAAAGAACACACATGGTATGCACTCTCTGATAAGTGATTATTAGCCCAGAAGTTCAGAATACAGGAAGAACAACCCACAAATCACAAGAAACTCAAGAAGAAGGAAGACCAAAATGTGGACATTTCATTCCTTCTTAAAAGGGGGAACAAAATATCCATAGAAGGAATTGCAGAGACTAATTATGGAGCAGAGACTGAAGGGAGGACAAACCAACCTGATAAAGCTATCTACTGAGAGGCTCTGACCGTACCTGACTAACACAGATGTAGAGGCTCACAGCCATCCATTGAACTGAGTATGGGATCCCCAATGAAGGAGTTAGAGAAAAGACCAAAGGAGCTGAAGGGTTTGCAGCCACTTAGGACTAACAACAATATGAACTAACTAGTACCTTCAGAGCTCCCAGGGACTCAACCACAAACCAAGGACTATACATGGTGGGACTGATTGTTCTGACAGCATGTGTATAGTAGAGGATTGCAAAGTTGATCATCAATGGAAGGAGAGGCCCTTTGCCCTGTGAAGGTTCTGTGCCCCAGTGGAGGGGAATGCCAGGGCCAATAAGTGGGAGAGTGTGGGGTGACAAGCAGGGGGAGGGGGAGGCAACAGAGGTTTGTTCTTGTTGGTTTTTGTTTTTTGTTTTGTTTTGTTTTTGTTTTTGTTTTAGAGGGGAAACTGGGAAAGGAGAAATCATATGACAGGTAAATAAAGAAAATATCTATTAAAATAAAAAGAAAAAAATTTCCTTTGAGAGCCTGCCCTGAAATGTGTCTTCAAATTTGTGAGATCTACATTCTATCATGCTATGTGCTTTCTCCTGAGAGGAGTTTGATCAAATATTATTCACAATTGATAGGTAAGAAATGCCAGACCAACTTAATGACTTTACCAGTGGCTAGAGAGATGGATCAGTGAGTAAAAATGTTTGCTGTTTCAACATGGGAAATTCAGTTTGAATGCCCAGTACACATATGAATAGACACACATAGTTACTCATGCCTGAAACGTCATCATTGGGTCATGGAGAGAGGTCTATCCCAGTAGGCAGCCTAGCCCAAAATGGTAAAACTGTTTGCCAAAATTGGTTAAATGAGAGACCTGTCTCTAGGCAATATGGCAGAGGGTCAAAAAAGAACACACACACACACACACACACACACACACACACACACACGAATGAATCTGTATATGAATTTATGTGAGATTATCAATATTAACTTATGTAAAAGTTTTTCTTTCTGAGTTATTCTTTTCTCCTGGTTCAATAGAAGTTAATTGCTCCAAACTTCCCCCTAGCCTGACAAGCAAGAGGCATCTGGACAATAGGGAAAAGGCTCTAGCAATTAATCCCTTACTTACTCTCCTGCTGTTTTAGGATGAGGTGCTAAATGCCAGAAACTGCAGTCTGGACTCAGAGGATCACAGAAGGCAGGTCAGCTACAATAACATAGTAACTTAGACTTAGATAAATAAACTTTTTATTATAGAGCAACCCTAAATTTCTTGTAAGACAAAGACTTAGCTTCCGCCTACGTTCTTCCACCTCTGCTGCCTCAAGAAGAACCGACAAGAAAGAAGAAACACTCCAGGCAAGAAGAGATTTGTAGCTGTTTGAGAAAGTTGGGATTAGCAGAAAATTATGAGAAAATTAACTTCAATTGGCACGGTGCTTCCAGCAAAAGAATTCTGTTGAATGCAAAAGTCTAGGGTTGATAAGGTGAAAAGAGTTATCGCTTCCAGCTGGAATCAGGGATCCCTTTATGCCCAAGTAATATTTCTGATGCTTGAAAACATTTCAGTATGCTGCATATGAGTGTGCTGTTAATATTTCGTTAAAAAATGTGTTCCTCTGCATCCCCAGATCCATCAAAATTAGTTTAGGAGAAAAGATAAATAAACGCATATTACTTGCTTCAACTTCCTAATTTTTCTCATTCAAAGAAAATTAAGAGCCAGAGTGACTAGATGACTTGTCCAAAGGCACATATGTACTATATTCAAAGGAAAAATTAAAAGGCATTGCCCATTTAGCCCAGAGCTTTTCCCTCTGCATTTTCCTCCCTCTTCACTGAGTTCACTCTGCCATCCTTTATTTTTAAATGAATGGTGCTTGGGAAAGGTCTAGAGTCCAAAGTGGCTTCAGCTACATTGTATTTGAAGAGTTCAGCTTTTAATTGTCCCACCTGATCTCTGTTCCAGAGGGCAAATGCAATCAGTGGGGATAATCTGAATCGACTGAAATGTCTGGTGTCCGTGCATGTTAGCATTGACCCTCCTCACTGAAACTACACCATTATGATAGCCAAGGTTGGCCACTGCCACTTTAAATTAGTGGTTTATCTTGAGTGTTAGAGAATGGAAGTCGTTTCAGGGGGATAGAATGATGAATCACATGGCAGGGAACACATGTAGCTGTGATTAATGGGACATTACACAACAACAAAACATAGAGCCAACTGTGTGTCGAGATAACTAGAACCACAAAGACCAAGTTATTGTCTAAGGTGATGTAATTAACTTCCAGCCCCACCATAGCTCGGATGGCTGATTCCAGAGAGCCTTTCTATTGTGCCAGTAATAATGACAAGCCTGTGCCTTCTTCTTTTTAAATTCTACCCTATTAAGGAACAATATTTTTTTCTTCAATGCCTGGAACTGATAAAATGTCAAAGACTAAGATATAGCAATTTGAAGCAGCACAATTTTAACCGTGTTCAGGTTCATTCAACTTTTCCCTTTTCCCAGGGAAAACAATAGAAGAAAAGGTCAAACATTTGCTTTATGATATATGAGCTTCTACAAATATTTAAATGCTTGAAAAGCTGAGTGAATATCCTTTTTTTTTTCATGGGAGGGGGCATGCTCCGAAGTGCAGAGAAAAGTATCCCATAGAAAGCCTTTCACTGTAGTAACTGTAATGTAGAAAGGTTTCTTCTGCCTGTCACTTGTCACAACCTGGCTGGAGCATGACCTGCTCATTCAAGTATGCCAGTACTCATCTCTCTTAGGGAGGAAGTATTATTGCTTTGCCTAGGAGCAGGAATGCTTGGTTTGGATACATGCATATGTACAATAGTTCCCAAAATCTCTTTGTGCATTTTAAATAAAGGAAAATGTTGTTTGAATAGTCCCCCTCTTTTCATACTTGTTCATATTTCAGTTCACAAACTTTGAAGGCTAATCAACATTTAAAAATGACTCTTAGCTCCCATGTTTCTAATAGTGAATACCTGATTTGAGTCACAAGGAATAAAATTAGAGGGGCTGTCTTTCTGCAATTATTCATGTCAATACTTTTTAGAATTAGGTGTTTACATTCACATGCTAACAGGATAGCAAATCTTTCCTTAATATTCAGAGGTATTCTAAGGTATATTTGGAGCACCATCTTAGTTCCTACCTTCCATGCATGCTTTTTGACTTTCTCACTAAATATTGAAATAACCATAGCTATAGTTTACTGTGTAGCTATCCTTTACAATATCAACACCAGTACACAGACTTCATGAGAAGGGAATTATGATGCCACCCAGAGTAAGACTCACTTGCTACATGGTTATTCATTTGTAGTGGATGAATTTTATGTTGTATCTATTAAGTGAGAATGTTGAAATTTCACCAACGTTTATAAATACCACAAATGATATTGCATGCATGGTGTGATGTAAAAATTATCATGATTCCATTGCTACACATATCTCTTTCATATAAGTGGCTGTAACTGAAAAAACCTTTTTAGAAATATACCAAAATTCAACCTCTGCTGGTGATTGTTGCATAAAGATTGCTCTTTTAGTCAATTTTTGAAAAAAAGGATCTGATGTCAGGGACATCATATGGTTTGGGCTAACACAGCACAACTGATTTTACTGCTTTTTACAAATGCAAGCACAACAGTATATAAGAGATTGTTGCAGATGTGAGCCCTGATTCCTATACTTACTTAGATCTTTTCATCTACTTTAAAACATCATGTTCATCAAAACCAAGAACAAATACTTGCTGAGAATTCAATACATATAAATATAAACAATTAAGGGAAGAGAATTTTCCATATTAGCCCTGACCACTTTTACCTGCCTCATAATTCATTCACCTCAGCAGACATAAAAAAAAATAGAATAAATTCTGCAACTGGCCACTCATGTAATATGTGTAGCAATTATAAAGACTGCTTCAAATTGTTGTATGTGCTGTTGGCCAAGTGTTAAATAATGCAGTATAAATTAATAATGTATTGTAGTAAAATGTTCATTCTCCTTTATTTATATATATCTCTTTATTCAACTTAGCTTCTTTATTTGAGGATTCTATATTCTTCTTGTATTGTCCTCCATCCATCCAGCTCCACCTGCCTCTCTAATTACTTCCTAAATCTTATTGAAAATCTATCATTTCTTTGTAGTTTTCTTCTCCTCCTTCAATCCTAACTTCCTTCATTTCTAATCTTAGGTTGACATATTTTGTTGTCTCCTTCATGCCCCTTTAAACTAATTTATTTTTTCCTCTGGCATTCAGTGTTTTCTGCTCTTGAAAATGACTTAGTTTTCTCTTTTGGGAGCAGCTAGATGAGAAAAAAGGGAAATCACAAAAGGCAGGTGATTGTCAATATAACTGCTTCCTTGAATTCTTATCTCAAAAGGCCTTTCTAACTTCAACTATGGCATGCTCATAGAGAGAACATGGGCCTACAAAAGTCACACACCCTCAAGATACAGAACCCAAGCCTGAGATACTGGTGTCTGGGTAATGTCTTTGAAATACAGGTAAGGAGAAGCAGCAGGGCAGCCAGCACAGGATCCTTTCTACCTCTCTCTTCACCTAGGAGGGGGCAGGACCAGCCAGGAGGAACATGCCTCAGAATTGGCAGGGCAGCAGGCATAGTATCCATGATACCTCCCTCTTCACCTAGGAGGAGGTTCTGCAGATCTACAGCCCTCTCTGCCCTTTCTCTGCAAGTGGAGAGCCTGTCTTCAGGGTTTGTTCTGACCAGAGGACTCTGGAGGGACTACTGATCCACAGCCTACTGCACACAGATCTTACCTGAGGAGAGCTGATCTCCCAGAAGTGCTGACATAGGATTACAGACCCACAGGAGGAACAAACTCCAGCCAGAGACAGCAAGAATATCTAACACCAGAGATCAACCGATGGCAAAAGGCAAATGCAAGAATCTTACCAACAGAAACAAAGACTACTTGGCTTCATCAGAACCTAGTACTCCCACTACAGCAAGTCCTGGATATCCCAAAACACCAGAAAAGCAAGATTTGGATCTAAAATCATATCTCATGATGGTGATAGAAGAATTTAAGAAGAGCATGAATAACTCCCTTAAAGAAATACAGGAGAACACAGGTAAACAGGTTCAAGCCCTTAAAGTGGAATCACAAAACTCCCTTAAAGAATTACAGGAGAACACAAGTAAACAAGTAGAAGCCCTTAAAGAGGAAACACAAAAATCTCTTAAAGAATTACAGTAAAGCACCACCAAAGAGGTGAAGGAACTGAACAAAACCATCCATGTGGACTCCCTCTCCACAGCCTGGACAGTATCGAAAGCAAAACAGTGCCACTTGGGCCCCAGGGCTGTGGCTGCCCACCTGTTGAGCGAAACCTGGTTCCAGTTACATTCAGAAGCTTCACCCCCCCAGAGTAACAAGGAAGTCACTGATTGGACTGTTACACTGACGTATTTTGGGGGAAGGGTTTTGGCCGAGGTAATATATCTGTTGGGAGAACAAAGGATTATTATTAAAGAACCAAGATGGCTGAGCAGAAAGTCTCCCTTCTAATTTTTGCCCTTCCACGTGGGTAGTATGTTTGTGGCCACTCTCTCATATCTCCTTCTATCTTTTCCTATCTATTTCTAACTTCATATTCCAGGTAACCTACTGTTTTTATGTTGCTGCTGGACAGCGACACATACAGACCTAAAAATGGAAGTAGAAACAGTTAAGAAATCACAGAGAGACAACTCTGGAGATAGAAATCCTAGGAAAGAAGTCAGGAACCATAGATACAAGCATTACCAACAGAATACAAAAGACGGAAGAGAGAATTTCAGGTGCAGAAAATACCATAGAAAACGTTGACACAACGGTCAAAGAAAACTCAAAATGTAAAAAGCTCCTAACCCAAAATATCCAGGAAATTCAGGACACAATGAGAAGACTAAACCTAAAGATAATAGGTATGGAAGAGAGTGAAGACCTCCAATTTAAAGGACCGGTAAATATCTTCAACAAAACTATAGAAGGAAACTTCCCTAACCTAAAGAAAGAGATGCCCATAAACATAAAATAAGCCTATAGAACTCCAAATAGACAGGACCAGAAAAGAAATTCTTCCCACCACATAATAGTCAAAACACCAAATGCACAAAACAGAAAGAATTTAAAAGCAGTGAGAGAAAAAGGTCAAGTAACATATAAATGCAAGCCTATCGGAATTACACCAGACTTCACACCAGAGACTATGAAAGCCAGAAGAACATGGGTTGATGTCATACAGACCTTAAGAGAACACAAATGCCAGCCCAGGCTACTATATCTATCAAAACTTTCAATTACCATAGATGGAGAAACCAAAGTATTCCATGGCAAAACCAAATTTACACAATATATTTCCACGAATCCAGTCCTTCAAAGGGTAATAAATGGAAAACCTCAACAAAAGGAGGGAAACTATGTACTAGAAAAAGCAAAAAAAGTAATTTTCAACAAAATTAAAAGAAGATAGCCACATGAACAGATTTCCAACTCTATCAACAAAAATAAAAGGAAGCAACAATTATCTTTCCTTAATAACTATTAAAATCAATGGACTCAATTCCCCAATAAAAAGACATAGACTATCATACTGGGTACATAAATAAGACCCAACATTTTGTTGCATACAGGAAACCCACCTCAGTGACAAAGACAGACACTACCTCAGAATAAAAGGCTGGAAAACAATTCTCCAAGCCAATGGTCCCAAGAAAAAAGCTGGAGTAGCAGTTGTAATATTGAATAAAATCGACTTTCACCATAAAGTGATCAAAAAAGATAAGGAGGGACACTTCATATTCATCAAAGGTATGATCTACCAAGAGGAACTTTCAATTCTGAACCTCTATGCTCCAAATGCAAGGGCATCTATGAATATACAAGAAACTTACTAAGCTCAAATCACACATTGCACAGCACACAATAATAGTGGGAGATTTCAACACCCCACTCTCTACAATGGACAGATCATGGAAACAGAAACTAAACCCAGTGAGACTAACAGAAGCTATGGAACAGATAGATTTAACAGATATCTATAGAACTTGTTTTGCCACACTCACTTATCTACATCAGTCACATCTACAGTATCGGGGGTAAAAGCCTGATCAAGGACAAGGGGTGTTATAGTCCCAAAAGGGAGCTTGTGCCTCCTGGGTATTCGGACAGTCGCTGATATCTCCTAAATCAGACGTGTTCCAGAATAGTCTTTCTAATCATCAACACACCCTCTTATTTAGGCATAAAGGTACCCCAAGAAATGATTCATAAATGGCTAAGAT
>NW_022196905.1:35073284-35073839 GCF_008632895.1 Mastomys coucha | reverse complement strand
GATGTTTTATATACAAGAGAGTAATGAAGGGCTTCCACTCAAGGACATTAGCTAGAAGTATTAGGTCAGAACTCCCCAGTGCTTGCCTCCAGTAGGACCCAGAGAATTAGCAGGAAATACTAGGTAAGAACTTCCTGATCCTTGCCTCCAGCAGAACCAGAGAATTAGCATAGGAATACCAAATTAGCTCCAGCCAGGAGGGCACCATTGCTCTTCTGTCTGCTTCACAACTAGATATGTGATCTTGGTCAGTAAGATCACTGACCTTGATGTGACTGTCACCTACCTATGTGACTCTTGTCATCTGCCCTGCTTTCTCTATACCATATATCCCTGCTTTTCATTTTGTGCAGGACTAGCACTATGAACTCGCACTAGGACTCGCACTAGGACTCACAATTGGGGACTTTCATTGAGATTCGCTCTCTGACTGGAACCAGAACTTAGATGGATTAGGACTCAGATTCATGCAGTCCGCAGCCCCTTGGTCCCCTCTATGTGCAGTCCTTGGTTGGTGGTTGAGACCCTGGGAGCTCCGAGGGTACTAGTTAGTTC
>NW_022196905.1:35059759-35073069 GCF_008632895.1 Mastomys coucha | reverse complement strand
ATGGAGTACTACTCAGCTATTAAAAACAATAAATTTATGAAATTCTTAGGGAAATGGATGGATCTGAAACCATTTTTAAGAAATACATTCAGATCCTGTACTCCATGTGCCGTCTCTGCCATCATTTCTTCGCCTATGCCTCGTCGACCTGACTAGGACCCCGTTTCTCCTGAGGGTTGAGGGAGGCCCAGATCGGCTGGCCTGCAGCACTTTTTATCCTAAAACAAAAGGATATACCTTTTTCTCAGCACCTCATGGAACTCTCTCCAAAACTGACCATATCATTGGTCACAGATCAGGCCTCAACAGATACAAGAAGATTGAAATAATCCCTTGCATCCTATCACATCACCATGGACTAAGGCTGCTCCTCAATAACAGCATTAATAATAGACTGCCCACACATATGTGGAAGCTCAACAACACTCTATTCAACGACAACTTGGTCAAGGAATAAAGAAAGAAAGAAATTAAAGACTTTCTAGAGCTTAATGAAAATGAAGCTACAACATACCCAAACTTATGGGACACAATGAAAGCAGTCCTAAGAGGAAAACTCATAGCTTTAAGTGCCTCCAAAGAGAAACTGGAGCGAGCATATACCAGCAATTTGACAGCACATTTGAAAGCTCTAGAACAAAAAGAAGCAAATTCACCCAAGAGGAATCAAAGGCAGGAAATAATCAAACACAGGGCTGAAATCAACCAAATAGAAACAAAAAGAACTATACAAAGAATCAACCAAACCAGGAGTTGCTTCTTTGAGAAAGTCAACAAAATAGATAAACCTTTAGCCCAACTAACTAGAGGGCACAGAGACATTATCCTAATTAACAAGATCAGAAATGAAAAGGGAGACATAACAACAGACACTGAGGAAATTCAAAAAAATCATGAGATCCTACTACAAAAGTCTATACTCAACAAAACTGGAAAACCTGGACGAAATGGACAATTTTCTAGACAGATACAAGGTACCAAAGTTAAATCAAGATCAGACCAATGATCTAAACAGTCCCATATTTGCTAATGAAATAGAAACAGTCATTAATAGTCTCCCAACAACAACAACAACAAAAACATCCCTGGACCAGATGGGTTTAGTGCAGAGAATTATCAAACATTCAAAGAAGACCTAATACCAATACTCCTCAAACTATTTCACAAAATAGAAACAGAGGGTACTCTACCCAATTCATTCTATGAAGCCACAATTGCTCTTACACCTAAACAACACAAAGACCTAACAAAGAAAGAAAACTTCAGACCAATCTCCTTTATGAATATCGATGTAAAAATAATAAAATTCTTGCAAACCGAATCCAAGAGCACATCAAAATGATCATCCATCATGATCAAGTAGGCTTCATCCCAGGGATGGTTCAATATATAGAATCCATCAATGTAATTCACTATATAAGCCAACATAAAGAAAAAAAATCATATGATCATCTCATTAGATGCTGAGAAAACATTTGACAAAATCTAAAAGTCTTGGAAAGATCAGGAATTCAAGGCCCATACTTAAACATAGTAAAAGCAATATACAGAAAACCAGTAGCCAACATCAAACTAAATGGAGAGAAACTTGAAGCAATCTCACTAAAATCAGGGACTAGACAAGGCTGCTCACTCTATCCCTACTTATTCAATATTGTACTTGAAGTCCTAGCTAGAGCAATTAGACAACAAAAGGAGATCAAAGGGATACAAATTGGATAGGAAGAAGTCAAATTATCAGTATTTGTTGATGACATGATAGTATACATACGTGACCCCAAAAATTCCACTAGAGAACTCCTAAACATGATAAACAACTTCAGCAAAGTAGCTGGATATAAAATTAACTCAAGCAAATCAGAGGCCTTCCCTTCCTCTACACAAAGGATAAACAGGCAGAGAAAGAAATTAGGGAAACAACACCATTCACAATTGTGACAAATAATATAAAATACCTTGGTGTAACTCTAACTAAGCAAGTAAAAGATCTGTTTGACAAAAACTTCAAGTCTCTGAAAAGGAAATTGGAGAAGATCTTAGAAGATGGAAAGATCTCCCATGCTCGTGGATTGGCAGGATTAATATAATAAAAATGGACATCTTACCAAAAGCAATCGACAGATTCAGTGCAATCTCCATCAAAACTCCAACTCAATTCTTCACAGACTTAGAAAGAGCAATTTTCAAATTTGGAATAACAAAAAACCCAGGATAGCCAAAAATATTTTCAACAATAAAGGAACCTTTGGTGGAACCACCATCCCAGACCTTAAGCTGTATTACAAAGAAATTGTGATTAAAAACTGCATGGTATTGGTACCGTAAAAGGCAGGTAGATCAATGGAATAGAACTGAAGACCCAGAAATGAACCCACACACTTATGGCCACTTGATCTTTGACAAAGGAGTTAAAAACATACAGTGGAAAAAATACATTTTCAACAAATGGTGCTGGCTCAACTGGTGGTTAGCATGTAGAAGAAAGCAAATTGATCCATTCTTATCTTCTTGTACAAAGTTCAAGTCCAAGTGGATCAAGGACCTCCACATAAACCCAGATACACTCAAACTAATAGAATAGAAAGTGGGGAAGAACCTCAAGCACATAGGCACAGGGGAAAATTTCCTGAAAAGAACACCAATAAGTTATACTCTAAGATCAAGAATCGACAAATGGGACTTCATAAAATTGCAAAGCTTCTGTAAGGCAAAAGACACTGTCAATAGGACAAAACGGCAGCCAACAAATTGGGAAAAGATCTTTACCAATCCTATATCTGATAGAGGGCTAATATCTAATATATACAAAAACTCAAGAAGTTAGACCCTAGAGAAACAAATAACCCTATTAAAAATGGGGTACAAAGCTAAACAAAGAATCCTCAACTGACAAATACCGAATGGCTGAAAAGCACCTAAAGAAATGTTCAACATCCTTAGTCATCAGGGAAATGCAAATCAAAACAACCCTGAGATTCCACCTTACATCAGTCAGAATGGCTAGGATAAAAAACTCAGGTGACAGCAGATGCTGGAGAGGATGTGGAGAAAGAGGAACACTCCTTCATTGCGGGTGGAATTGCAAGCTGGTACAGCCACTCTGGAAATCAGTTTGGCAGTTCCTCCAGCAATTGGACATAGTACTGCCAGAGGTCCCAGCTATATCACTCTTGAGCATATACCCAGAAAATGCTCCAACATGTAAGAAGGACACATGTTCCACTATGTTCATAGCAGCTTTATTTATAGTAGCCAGAAACTGGGAACAACCCAGATGTCCCTCAACAGAGGAATGGATACAGAAATTATGGTACATCTACACAATGGAGTACTACTCAGCTATTAAAAACAATGAATTTATGAAATTCTTAGGGAAATGGATGGATCTGGAGAATATCATCCTGAGTGAGGTAACCCAATCACAAAAGAACACACATGGTATGCACTCTCTGATATGTGGTTATTAGCCCAGAAGTTCAGAATACAGGAAGAACAACCCAGAAACCACAAGAAACTCAAGAAGAAGGAAGACCAAAATGTGGACATTTCATTCCTTCTTAAAAGGGGGAACAAAATACCCATGGAAGGAGTTGCAGAGACTAACTATGGAGCAGAGACTGAAGGAAGGACAATCCAGAGACTGCTCCACTTGGGAATGCTTCCCATATTCAATCATCAAATCCAGACACTACTGTGGATATCAGCAAGTGCTGGCTGATAGGAGCCTGATATAGCTGTCTCCGAAGAGACTCTGACAGTACCCGACTAATACAGAAGTAGAGGTTCACAGCCATCCATTGGACTGAGTACAGAGTCCCCAAAGAAGGAGCTAGAGAAAGGACCCAAGGAGCTGAAAGGTTTGCAGCCCCTTTGCAAGAAGAACAATATGAAGTAACTAGTACTCTCAGGGCTCCCAGTGACTAAAACTCCAATCAAAGAGTTCACATGGGGGGATTCATGGCTCCAGCAGCATATGTATAGCAGAGGATGGCCAAGTCGGTCATCAATGGGAGGAGAGGACCTAGGCCCTGTGAAGGTTCTATGCCCCAGTGTAGGGGAATACCATGGTCAGGAAATGGGTGAGGGTGGGGTGGTGAGCAGGGGGAGGGGAGAGGGAACAGGGGATTGTTTTAATTTTTGTGTTTTTTTTCTTATTTTCTTTTCTTTTTCTTTTTTCTTTTGGAGGGGAACCTGGAAAAGGAAATATTGTAAATAAAGAAAACATCTAATAATAAAAAATAATAAATTAAGAAAAAAGAAATACAGGTTAGTACTTAGTTAGGGGCATTGCTACTTAAGTACTGGGTGTCCTAACAGCCTCTAGGACAACATTCTTCAAACATTAGTTCATCTAATGTTTTTGAGACCATTTTTTATGTTGTTGTTAACACAATCCCACAGACTAGATAAGTAGTAAAGGAGATTGTCTTCACTTGTGATTCTAGAACAAGGTTATAAAAGACATCTAGTGATGACACTGGCTGGCAGATTCACAAATGGTTCTGTGACTTACAGGCACATGTCTCCTGGGGGTTTTCTGTTTCTTGTTATAACAAGAAACCAAGTACCAAGTACCAAGGTGGTGAATTAATCTATTCCAATCACCTTCTCAAATATCATCTCTCAACAGCAGAGTCACATTATGTTCACATTCTTTTTCAATATTTTTACTCATTATTGAAATTTTTATACAATAGTCTTAGGGCACGTTTGTCCTGGCTTCATTAACTCTTCCTATTAAATCATGAGCACGCTCACCACCTCCTCATTCCTTCGCATGCAACTTTGAGGTTTCTTTCTTTCTTTTTCTTTCCCATTTTACATCATCTCTAGTTTATATGGTATGGCTAATCTTGGGATGATATCTGCCCTGGAGAGGTTGACTTACTAAGGGTCATTTCATTAAAAAAGCTAGTCTTTGTTCCCATAGGCTATAAAGTGGCAATAGCTCCTTAGCAAATGATGGCATTTTCTGTCTACATTTACCCGTCTCCACTGGCATTTTGTCTCAAATCTTCTGCATGCTGCCACAACTAGTATGAATTCATATATGTACCCACCCTAATATATCTGGAAAACACTCTGACCTTGATGTTACCAATCACCTCTGGCACATACAGCCTTTTCAGTTGCTCTTTCAGGAAGATCCCTGAGGAATGTGGTGTGAATGCTTAATTGAGAGCTCATTACTCTATTATATTTTAGTCTCTGTATACTGACCATCTGGGAGACTCTTTGTTAATTGCCATATACATTAAAGAGATGCTTCTGTTATAAACGTTGGGAGATGTTCTGATCTGTAGGTATAATTTGAAGACATTAGAAGTAATTTCTGTACTCTGACTATTTAGCAAAAAGAAAAAATGTTTTCTTCTAGGGTCTATGCTCTATCTAGGTACACAGATTCGTGGTCTCTATTAGCATCATGTATGGCTTCCATAGTTCCAAGCAGAAAGTTATTGATCCCTGCCATAAAATTTTGTACAACTATTCTCCTATGGATATACCTTGTAATGCCACTTACTGTTGTAGTTTGCAAGGTTCATACCTTGGTGAGACTGAAGGTTACTTTTCTCCGTTGGTGAAATGTCCATGGCACCTTCCAACACCACAAACACTACTTAGTAGAGATAAAGCTTCTAGCTGTGTACAAGCTTGATCTCTCCATGTTCTATTATTTAAATATATGATGACTTTAGCAAAATCATCCCCCTTCCACCTTAATACTGCAGAGTAGAGGCTGCCTCTAACCTGAGAGTTACAGGAAACCAACCACATTCCAATCATAGCAGAATAGCATCATCTCTATCTTGAAGCCAAGTAGTTTTCTCTGCACTTTTCTGGAGGATGCAACATTTTTATTGAACCACACTAATTTCTACCTTTGTGTTTACAGAACTTGGATTTTTTTTTCCTTGTAAAAATCCCCACCCCCTGTTTTTTTGTATAGAACATTTCTGGTCATCCTTCAACGCATATATGAGAAACCTCACTACCTCTGAGTCTATCTTGCTGGAAGCAAGTAACTGCCATTGAATTTCCAAGTACTTATATTTAATCTCATTTAACTATCAAAATGCATTTGTTGATTGTGTTTTCTCCCTTAGCATCTAATCAATTGTGGCTGTGGCTTGACTGCATATTTCTTGTGTCTTCTCTTCGCTATATGACTTTAATCTTGATGGAAGTCCTTTTCTTGCACATTTTATGATAGTAAACTTATAATTCCCACACAGTGATTAAAAGAGTCCAGCAGAACTCAGAAAACAAGTGTGATTATGGTGCTTCTTATATCAAGATTTAAATATGGCACAGTGACTCTGCCTTTACTATTATAGTTAGCCTTAACAGATATATATAGAACATCTTATCCTAAAACAAAAGGGTATACCTTCTTCTCAGCACCTCATGGTACCTTCTCCCAAACTGACCATATCATCGGTCACAAAACAGGCATCAACAGATACAAGAAGATTGAAATAATTCCTTGAATCCTATCAGATCACCATGGACTAAGGCTGCTCTTCAATAACAACATAAACAATAGAAAACCCACATACATGTGGAAGCTGAACAACACTCTACTCAATGATAACTTGGTCAAGGAAGAAATAAAGAATGAAATTAAAGACTTTAGATTTTAATGAAAATGAAGCCACAACATACCCAATCTTATGAAAGCAGTACTAAGAGGAAAACTCATAGCTCTGAGTTCCTCCACGAAGAAACTGGAGAGAGCATATACTAGCAGATTGACAGCCCATCTGAAAGCTCTAGAACAAAAAGAAGCAAAATCACCCAAGAGGAGTAGATGGCAGGAAATAATCAAAACTCAGGGCTGAAATCAAACAAGTGGAAACAAAAAGAACTATGCAAAGAATCAACAAAAGCAAGAGCTGGTTCTTTGAGAAAAATCAACAAAATAGATAAAACTGTAACCAGGCTAACTAAAGGGCACAGAGACAGTATCCTAATTAACAAAATCATGAATGAAAAGGAAGACATAACAACAGAAACTGAGGAAATCCAAAAGGTCATCAGATCCTACTACAAAAGCCTATACTCAACAAAACTGGAAAACCTGGATAAAATGGACAATTTTCTAGGATTTGAGATTATATAAATTAAGTCTTCTTTGTCATCCATTTCAGGTACACATAGAGATTAACCACACTGGGTTTGTGCGTGGTCTATTATAGACACTGCCAGACTATCTAAGAGAGCCCTCTTTATCCTGTGAAAGTATTATAACTACAAAGCAGTTTCTCATGGACATAGAACCTATGAGGCAGGAGCTTGAAAAGGTAACAGTTTAAGTTATGATCTGAATCCTTCATTCATATTATATGGCAGCTCAGATGATCAAATAAATAGGGAAGAGTTCCACGGGGAAGGTAAATGAGTAAAGGCTGTTCCTAGTCTTAGGGCTCTGCTGCTTTTGAGTACAGTTCTAAAACAATGAAATCTCGTGTGTTGCTTTATATTTATTACACAGCTAGCTAGCTATATTTCTGCTTCAGAAATGGTAACTTTTTTATAATTCTCAAATTATGAGAGTATGTTTTAAACACAATAACAATCAAATACCACATGTAAAGACATCTATGGATTTCAGTGGTTGAAATACAATTAGTCTGTAAGTTATTACTTTTAGATTAGATAAGAAAATGCCTACAAAAAAACCCACAATGTGACATTCACACTTTTCTTACTTCACTTTTATTTGCAAAGTCTTCTATATGAATTTTACATGCCCCAAATTTTCCTACAATATCCATTACTAATAAACACTTACAGTGCATATTTCTGAGCTTTAGTTATTGCATTATTAATTGGCAGAAGATTGTGAACATGATTTATGAATTATTTACCATGTGTGTCTACTGGGAGCACAAAATCTGAATACAGGTAAGACAAGAATATGCATGATGTTGAGAGAGTGCAGCTCCTCACTCAGATAGCCACTGTCTAAAGTACGCCGCAGGAAACACCTCATTTCCTTGTCTCAGAATGTCTGCAGCTTTCATTAGGTTTCAAGTTTTCTTAGAATTAGAATTATGATAGACTACTGACAGGTAAAATAGGATTAGTAAGTACACTGAGTATTATTTATCCTGTTCCATTCTGATTTTTAAAGGAGACAAATAAAAAAGACTAAATAATATTTTTTTAGACATACACAACATATCTGGAATTAATTGACCTTTGGATTTGTATTAAGTCTATTGAATGAGTACTTGGTGAGACTCAATACTCTTAAGTTTGAATTCCATTTGTAAACCCAGGAATTTTGTGGATGTGGTTCATAGCCTTAGCAACTTAATTACAAATTGAATTTCCATGCATTTCAAAATTAAAGACATTGTCCAATCCTTTTGGTTGTATCCTCTCACATAGCTCTAAATACTGTGTATGTATGTTATATAATGTATACTTGGGTAGAGCCACATGTGTGTCCAACATGTGTGTGTGCCATGATGCATGTGCACTTGGAGGTCAAACGTGTCAATGGTAAGTATCCATCTCTATTGCCTTCAACCATATGTATGTATGAATGTATATATGTGCATATATGTGTGTGTGTGTATATATATATATATATATATGTATATATACATATATATTCAGTCTCTCACTTAATTATTGAGACAGTGCTTCTCATTGAACCCAAGTGTGGGGAACCGTAGCTGCCACCCTATATATTGAGCATCTGGTCTCTGGCCAGAGCAGAGAGCATTGTGATAAACAAGCCCTTATTTGGAAAAGCTGAGTGCCTCCAATTTGTGATGCAAGCTGGCATGATTTCCCGCAGCCTATTATGTTTTGCCACATAGCCGATGCTGATTGGGACCAGGGAAAGTATTTAACCCATGAGGGCTGGGGGCTAGGAAGAGAAGGGAGAAGAAGAAAAAATGAATGAATGATTCTGTAGTACAAGGTTCCTGAATAAACTGTTTGGAGAAGAGTTTGTGGTTGCCTCCTTATTTCTGCTGGTCAGTGAGGCAGCGACACCCAAGCTAGACTATCTGACCAGCACATTCCAGGGATCTGTCTGTTTCCACCCCACAAGCACTAGAATTATAGAAATGCACAACTCTGCATAACTTTTAAGTGAATACTATGATCTGAGCTCAAGTCATCACGCAGGCACAGAAGGTACTTTACTGACTAAGCCATATGCCAAGCTCCTGTATATATTATTTTATGTAACAGAAACAGATGTTACAATAATAAATAATGTTAACTACATTCACATGAATAATTTTTAAAGATCCGACCTCTCTGTGCAACTAGAATCCTTCGGGTCTGAAATACTCCTCATATGCTTATCTGTATGAACACATGGTTCCCTGCTATTGATGTTCTTCAGGAGATCGTGATAATTTTGATGTGGCTCCTAGACATTAGATGCAGGAATCTAACTTAACATGACCATGTTAGCCTATCCAGGTTCCAAGCTGAAAGCACTGCTTTCTGATTCTGAAGCTACTTCATGTTTTCAGGTGTGAGCTGCCTGCCACACTCTCTTCCCTAGAACCATGTATTCCCAAAACCATGGGATAGAATGTATCCTTTCCCTCTAAATTGTCAGCCTGGCATTCTGGCACAGTACTTGCCTATATTAAAATGCTGTCAATTTCTCAAAAGATATATAATTTACTATTTTCTGTAACATTTCTTAAAATCCAAGGGATTCTATAACTGTATATTGTGCTTATTTACTCAGAATTAATACGCTAAGATTGCAAGTGTGTCTGTTGATGTGTCTGCTGAATTTTAATTGAGGCCCAGGCTATTTCTTCAGAGGGAATGTAACATTCACCACAATTACAAATAAATTGTAATATCATGTAGTCACACATACAGAGATCTAGCTTTATTATAGATAAAATGCTGAGATGGCAGTCATGCTTAGCTCTGAGCTTTTGAAAAGATTCTGTCCCATGCATCAGCCAAGGTTTAGCTCATTTGCATCCCATGCTAGACTCTGTGCAATGTCCTACATACTTGTAGTCTTCATTAATATGAAAAGATGCTATCTGTTCTCCCATAGTCAACAGCATGTGATTGAAAGACCATGGTACTTAAAGTGTACAGATACATATGTAGCAGAGTATGGCTTTATCTGATATTAATGGAAGGGGAGAAGGGAGGGAAGCTTGATGTCTCAGGATAGGGGGATGCTAAAGAAGTGAGGCAGGAGTGGGTGAATGGATGGAAGAGCACTCTCATAGAAGCAAAGGGGGAGGGGGAAGGAGCATGGGATAGGGGTTGGTGGAGGTATAACTGGGAAGGGGTGTATCATTGAAATGTAAATGAATAAAATGATTAATATAAAAAATAAAAGTGATGCTCTTGTTTCTTGCTACTGCTTTATTTAATATTCTTTTTTCTTTTCTTTCTTTTTTTTTTTTACTGTTTTGAAGATTTTATTAAAATATGTGTCTCATTTAGGAGCAACCACATGTCTTCAATGAGGAACTTCAATCACCTGGAAAGATGCAGAGAGTTTGAACGTACAGTATGCCAGCTATAGGGCAGGAAATTTTGTATGAATGAGAAGACCTTTGAGCCATGTTCACTCTAACAAGAGGACACACCTAACAACATTTGATTAATTCAATAAATGAATGAACTGTTCATCCTTTTTATGATCCAGGATAGGAGAAATAGCTAAGTTAACAATGGAGAACCTGGGAAGACAGTAGTATGTTGGCTAACAGTGCTATGGGAATCTCTTGGAGAAAGCAGCTTATAGGCAAGGAAGAATTTGAGGAAATTCTTTTCAGGAGGAGAGAAGTCTGAACAGGTTTATTTATTTATTTTTGTATATTCCTGTTCACTTAATAATACTGAGAAAAATAGTATGTTTTTTTCTAATACATAGGAAGGAATGTCTTCTTTTCTCAGTCCAAAGTGCAGGTCTTACATTTTCTCAGCTTCTACAGTTGCAGCTTGTAACCACCTGTACTTTAATTTTTGTCTCTTGCAATTATCTTCTCAACTGTAGTTGTGGATGTGATCTCCTTGAAAGAAACATCCTAACATTCTGTGTTTTCATGTGTGTGCATGTGAGTATACAATCTCTCTCTCTCTCTCTCTCTCTCTCTCTCTCTCTCTCTCTCTCTCTCTCTCTCTCTCTCTCTCTCTCTCTTTCTCTCTCTCTCTCTCTCTCTCTCTCTCTCTGTATGTGTGTGTGTGTTACAATAAGTAAAGATATTGGATTTTAGCCAGGTTTGGTGGCGCATGCCTTTAATCCTAGCACTTGGGAGGCAGAGGCAGGCGGATTTCTGAGTTTGAGGCCAGCCTGGTCTACAGAGTGAGTTCCAGGACAGCCAGGGCTACACAGAGAAACCTTGTCTCGAAAAACAAAAACAAACAAACAAACCAAATGATATTGGATTTTGTTAGAAGGATCTTATTTTCTATGCCATGAAGTAGGAAAGAACCATCAAAGCACTAAAAATGAACTAACTGTTTGGTAGTCTTATGCCAAATGTCACATTAAATAATTATCTCATAGGTTGCAGTTTTACTCTGTCATTTCACAGACAAGGAAAACCAAGACACCCAAGATGTGCGACTTACTTGTTGGGTTTCAGACAATGGCTTCAAATTGGACCAAATAATTTCACTAAGGTTTGGGAATCTAAGATGTTGGCCATTTTTTAGTGGTTGTGAGTCTGTGATTCCCTAGTTATTGGACTGGCAATGGTGATATCAGAGCCTTTCTTGAGATTGTCTTGCTTCTCACGTGGATCATGTAGACTCTTTTCTTTCACTAGATCTGAGGTCACTGATACTTTTTGTTTCTCTGCAAGGCTATAGTTCTGCAAAGTCCTTCCAGGGCTCTTTCCACGACAATGATATTTTTCCTTTATATGCCCCCAGGGCAATTCTGTAGATTACTCATGAAACAGATATATAATCATCCTGTGTACTTTAGGATATACGCTATATATTTTCCATTCATTTTTCTTCTAAGGCATGATTTCAGTCCTTATAGATGGGTTTTTAAGGTCACCTTACAATTATGAATACCTTTTATTGCCTTACTACTTCACTATGAAAACACCAGAACAAGATCTGGAACAAACATCATTTTGTTTCTGTTGAGGGTGTAGGTATCAAATAATTGTGAGAGAATTTTCTTACCCAGATAAAGAAAAATAATGATTAAAATGGGAAGGTGAGAAGAAATATTTTTACTGACTATTTTCGTCTTAAATATCTTCTTAAAATTGAAAAATAATAGATCACTGTGGCCTCCCGCCCCTCGGCTCCGATGCTGTTTCTGAAAGGGAAAGAAAGCTGTGACAGGCCCGGGGCTGAGACCACACTGGCCTGTGGTGGGAAACACTGACTGCAGCTCCTGAGATCAAAGACTGACAATCAGCTCACTTCTGTCGGAACTGCGTTTGAAGTCCTAGATGGCTAAACAGACTGCCAGCATCCCTTCGTCCGGTCTCACATTTATGTTAAAAGCTTGTCGGACTCTCTTTGCCAGTTCCTCCTCCGGGCTTGTGTTTATGGTTACATTGGATTACCTCGTGTTTATGTTAAGATGGGCTACTTTCAGTTTCCCCTGGGTCTCATTCCTGACTCTGGTTATTTTAAACTGAGTTATCCTAAGTAAACAGACACATCTCGATACAGCTACCTGGTGTCCCTGTCTTTTCTCCCTCTCTTGCCCGCTTGTATTCACAGGTACTCAATAATCTCCAGTCCCAGAGCACCCAACGGAGTGAGGGTCCACCGGCCGGACTCCCACAGATCACCACAATCATGAAGCATGTTACAAAACATAATTGAAAGAAAGTGCAAAAACATAACATTAAGAAAATAAGATAATAGAGATCTCCTCTATTTAGATAATGAATTTGTTCCTTTAGTGACATAGATATAAATGACTATATATGGTATCTAATGATATACCATATACTCTTTATTATGCATATTTTTGAAAATGTAGATAAAATATGTGCAGGTATACATTTAATCTACATTTGCTTCTCTAACTCTAGTAACTAGAACAGTGTTGCCCAAGGAGAATGTACAGATCACCTGTGTCAGAATTTCCTGAGGATTTTGATTCTAAGTATGAATTCTTCACCCTTCCTTGGGCTTACTGAATAAAGGAATAAAGGTTAGAAATCAAAAGTGATGGGTTTTGAGTCGCGGCAGAAAGCACCTGCAGACACCAGGCCCAGGCAGTTTCATGTGTAAGAGGTTTAATTGGAAGGGGTAGGGGGTAGCGGCGCAGGAAGAGAGAAGGGGGAGAGAGAAGAAGAGAGAGAAGAGAGAAAGAT
>NW_022196905.1:35030172-35050590 GCF_008632895.1 Mastomys coucha | reverse complement strand
TGCGGCGTCTGGTGTCTCTAGCTGAAAGTGGTGAGCAGTCTCCAGGTGAGTGATGCTCTCCGCGCGCGCGGAACAGCAGCCTCTACAGTGGTACTGGGAGCGCAGCAGCAGCAGCAGCAGCAGCCGCTGTGGTACTGGGAGCGCAGGAGCGGCGGCAGCCGCTGTGGTGGTACTGGGAGTGCTCCCTGCGTGGCGGCAGCGGCGGTGGCGGCGGCGGCGGGAGCCGCTCTACCTGGCAGCTGGGGTCCCAGCGGCCGCTCCACGTGGCCATGCACCCTGTCTGCCCCGGCGGTGAGGAGCCGGTCGGTAGACGCAAACTGCCGTGTCCCGGGGCTCGGCACAAAAATGATGGGTTTTGAGTCGCGGCAGAAAGCGTCTGCAGACACCAGGCCCAGGCAGTTTCATGTGTAAGAGGTTTAATTGGAAGGGGGTAGGGGGTAGCGGCGCAGGAAGAGAGAAGGGGGAGAGAGAAGAAGAGAGAGAAGAGAGAAAGATGGAGGGAACTACCCACATATTTATATGTGTGGTGACGTAGCAGTCCAGGTAAAGGTGGGAGCTGAGCCCAATGGATTCTGGGAATATGGTCGCCGTTGTGTTGGTGACAGGTCTGTGGACCCGCCCACATATCTGTCGCAGATAGGTTCTGGATGCTAACAAAAAGTCTACATTTTCAGGAGCCTCGTTTATTTCACTCAATAAATAATGTAAAATTATATTGTAACATATCTTTGGACATTTCTGTCTAGGTTTCAGATATGAATGTGTGAGTAAAATGTGTGTGTGTGTGTGTGTATGAATATGACCATGTCCATTTATATGTCTGAAAAAGGCATGTGTCTAGTGCATATATAGCCATCAGAGAACAACCTTAGGTGTTAGTGTTTAGCTCTTTTGAGACAGAGTCTTTTTGTTTTTCTCCACTACATTTGTCAAGGTTAACTGTCATGGCAAGTTTCCTATAACTCTCCTGTTTCAGCTTCTCATCTATTCATAGAAATTGTGGAATTACAAATGCTTCTTCTGGGCATCTTGAGTTAGGATGAATTCCATGGAGTTAAACTCCCATCTTGACCATTGTCCGGCAAGCATTTTTACCTATGCACTCTTCTTCTCAACTATCAATCTAAGTCTCTAATCAACAGTTTTCATATCTTCTTCTTAGCTATCAATCTAAGTTTCTTATCAATGGCCTTCGGATCATGAATTGTATATGAAGCCTCACCACGTGAGGTGAGTCTTTCTGAACAGAGCTCTAAAAGGCTGTGTAATATAAGCCAAGAAACTGCTCCAACTTATGCCAGCATCCTATTTAACATTAGAAGACTTAAGATGACTGTTTCTCTGTGAGTAATACTACTGGGTATCTCTTCTAGCATAGAGTCCTACTCTTTTGCCTATGGTATGACAGAATTTTGAGCAATGCATACCATTGCTTTCCTGATGTATGCTTGTTTTTTGAAATATGAAGCCCCAAACCATTCTAAATTGACATCTTTAAGTAGACATATGTGGTTGAATATTATTCAATGAAAGTTGTGCAAACTTCACTATATTTGCAGTTTCTTCCCTGAGGCTGACTTAGATGACTATACAGGAAACAATAATACTCAGAATAACTTTAATTTGCCTGCTGCAAACTTGTCTTACTTTTGTCTTTAAATTGTACTTATCTTGGACTGTACTAAACATAGTTTCTGCATTTCTTTCATATTTAATTTTTTCTTTTTACTTAAAAGAAAAAAAAACTCACATCATTTCCACCCCTCCAAGCCTGTGAGTGTTTTGCCTGCATATGTGTGTGTGTGTGTGTGTGTGTGTGTGTGTGTACTAAGTTCATAATGAGTATGTACAGAAGTCAGAAGAGGGCACTAGATTCTCAGTTAGAATTAAGGATAACTATAAGTTTCTAGGTGTGGGTACCAAATCCCAGGCCTCTGCAAAAATAGCAAGTGCTCTTAAGTCATAAAGGCAACACTTCAGCCTCTACATTTCACTTTTAAAAGGATGTTCTTCTCTGTACATGTAACTTATTTTGTATAACAGAGGTTTATGACATGGTTCAGTTCATTAAGTTCATTATGAACTGGTATTAAAAATCAATTATTTGGTTAATATAAACTTTTCCAATTATTCACTGTATGTGCATTCATACATCTGGGTGTGCACATGTGCATGTGTGTTGTATGTATATACCTCTGTGTTTTTATTGTTTGTTTTATTCATAGGAACTGCTTTCACATGTATGGTGAGACAGTCAGTGTCTACTATACAGTGGCAGCCCAGTGTTTTGGGATTCCATGGAAAATATGCTGCTTCTCTTCTTGGGAACAGCTTTGCCTAGCCACACCCTACTTCCAGGATCGCAGAAAATACAAAGGCATCAGTAGATTGGCTAAATATAAGAATAAAGCCTGCAGAAGTTTCAGGATTGGACTAGCTTAGAACTTTCCCTCACCCCAACCAGTAAGTTCCCCACTGAAAGACTCAGAATTCAGAGAAGATGAAGAGCAGTGCTTAGTGGCCAAGTGGTTAGAACAAAGGGACCAGGAAGATTGGTGAATGAAAAGCTGTTTGCCACTGTTCTTATTTAAGGTTTAAAAGACAATAACATCCTTCAAAAACAGTCTTAGACCTCCCAAATCAAACCTCTGTCCTTAAACAAGTTGCTTATAATACTCACATTTTTCAGGAAGAATAGTTATCTAAAAATAAATATTTTATTGATATTTATTATAATTCAATCTGTAACTTTACATTACTAATTAATGTAGACATCACATATATGTCTATGTCTTTTAATTATCTTAATTCAATTTCTTAATGGTTGTAAGTGCTTGAAATGGATTAGTTTTCCCACAGCTTCACTGGGCGAACATCTCAACAGCTGCGATGATTACTACTTTCATTTTCTTCACAATAATAGGAGTTTCACTTTTCTTTCCATTATAGATAAAATGTAGGTTCTTTTTAAAAGTAAGTAAGTAAGTCTAACTGAGACAGTTAAATGACATATGATTTAGCTGATATTTCTTATGCATAGTGTATGCAATTATTTTCTGATTTTTTGAAGAAAGTTATAGAAAATAAAGTATGTTTTATGTACGAAGAATGTATGTAGATATGAAGGTAATTACGTTTGAGTGAAGAAAATATAGCAAGGAGTTGCTTTCTTCCCATATTTTGAATAGTTTGCAATTTTATTTTATAATGGCCTTTAAAACTAGAAAAATAAACTCTTCTTATTTTATAGAGACATTCCAAATGCGAAATACCAATTTGAAATACATTCCAAATACCTATTGAGAAAATGAAAAGAGGAGTTCTCTCTTAGAGTTTAAAGCTTTGCGTAGGAAACCACCCAGGCAGGTTCAGCCATTTCTTTGTATCAATTTTCCATAGTACTTTGCCTGCTACCTTCTATCCCCATGGCAGACCTCCTCTTCTTTTTATGATAACAGAAGTGTTTTTCTGGAGGACCTGATAAAAGAGACTTTTTCACTTTAATTTTCTCTCAATTTCATCAGTTTAACAGCATACTACCTCATCATTCATGATGGTTTCGGCAGTATTGTCTGTGGCTGGAATTTAATATGACTATAGTTTGCCAGACTTTAGGAACAGAGTCATGTACAGAATTTATAATGAAAGGATATCAAAGAAGTCTTCCCTCAGAAGAGAAACCTGTGAAGTTGAAGAGAATGAAACATTAACACTGCCAAGAATGGGTTTGCGCTAATAATTCTCTGGGATAATAGAGTGATGGTAAAGTTTTCAAGCAATTCAGATCCTCACCATCATCTGTGCAATGGCATATAATTCCAGATCTAGTCAAATGCTTATGAATGTGGTGAGGACAACAGAATATAAAATGTTTAAAGGAAAGTAGAGATATTCAAGAATGCAAGTGAAGGCCCTGGATTCTTCCTGTTCTAAGCATTCCCACAGAAGGAGACAATCCTGTTAATATATAAACAGTTGGAGTATGAAGATCTTCGCATTTCTGTTTCCATTCACCTAAGTAGAAAGACCAGACGTTTGCACAACTAGGATTTGAATAGAGATTTCTGGGACCAGATTTGTGGAACCAGATGTGCCAGTTGATGCTGCTACCAGATCTGATTAACATTAATGTTGATTTCTCTAACAGGAAATAGAGAATGACATCTTGAAGCCCAGGTTTCTGTCCCTGAGAAACATGTTTATTTTAGAATATATCAACATAATTGGATACTTTCTTAGTCTCAGTCAAACTGAGACAAAATTAGCTTTTAAAATGTGCTGTTAATATTGTTTATATTGGAAAATTACAGCAATGTTAGTGAAATTGTCTATCATACACACTGTAGATACAAATTATGAAAACCCAATATTTTATGTACACTGAAAGAAATGTCTGGAAATCTCAGTATGTTTTTACATGTCAAAAGAATAATTGGGTGTCAATAAGACATCAAACATGTACAACTGGCCAATGAGTCTTAATTTACAGCTTAATTGATAAGTTAAATTACATCAATTATTGATAGCCTCCTAAAGTTATCACACACTAAACAGTACCAAGCCTGCATCTAAATTATTTTGCTTATGTTTGTAGATACATTTTCATGTAAGTTCATGTTCATATAGAGTCCAGTAAATAACCTTGGGTAATGGTTCCTCAGGAATTGTCTACTGTATTTTGAGACAAGATCTCTCTTTGGTCATGCTGGCTAGCCAGATAGGTCAGGAATTTTCATGTCTTGTTTCCTTAGAATATGTAATACAAATTTGTACCACTATGTCTGTCTTTTTAAAATGTAGCTGCAGCGAGTTGAAATAAAGGCTCTCATGTTACAAGGCAAGCACTATGCCAATGAACCTATCTCTCAGCTCTAATTTCTATGAAACTTTAGAAGTAAAAATTAATGTATAAATATTTAATTATATACACATTATATTTATGTGTATATATATACATATATATTCTTGGCACATGTTGCTCTATCATGGTGTGTGTCAGTATGTATGTGTTCATGTGGTGGACTATCTGATGTATTATAACATTATTTTATGTTTACTAGGAACACAATTTATATAGGATATTGAAGCATATCCTGGGATTTTAAATGGAGATTGAAGTTTCATTACTACAATAGTAATCAGTATTATAGCCTCAATTCAAGTATTATTTAATGTTTTGAATGGATATATTTGTATACTTAACTGAAACAGCAATTTTTTCCAAAGAAAGAGTATAAGTCATCAATCCTTAAAAACAAAAGTAGAATATGTTACTTTTTCAGTTTGTAAAGCAAATGGCCACATTTTATCATTTATACATACTCAGTTTGTAGAGTTATGAAGAATTTACTTTTGAAAAAAATTATAACCACCTTTAGTTTTTCCTCCAGAAAAATACAGTTCTAATATTGAATTAGCAAGAATGAGCAGGTTGGGTGTAAAAGTGCAGTGGTAGGGAAGAAGGATCCACAAAAATTAGTCAGGTGCCTCTCATATTTAGGATCTGATGTTATCAGATCAATCATCTGTGCCTTTACTCTTGGCTAGAGTACCATATTCTTTCACAGGCCAACTCCTTACTCTGGATACTGATTCCTTTAACATTTGTTCATATACACTTGTGAGAATACTGGATTCTAAGTAATGGGTGCTCAGGACTTGGTGCTTGATTTCATCTTAAACATAGAGTAACCAGATCATTTGTTGTTTTTCAAATGTATATCTTTTGTTCATGTTTGGAATTATATCAACAGTCCCCACTTCTTAGAACATAAATATGCAGTTCTTTTCAATAGTAGCTTTTTCTCATCTTTATATTTTACTTGAAAGAAATTTCACATTCAAGAAGTCTTTTTCTTCTACTTTAAGTAATTACCCATTTTAGTTTATTATAGTCAACAATTTAATGACTTCTACTCTTTTACACAAAAATGTGTGATCTGCAATTTCATTTTTGTTGGCATTCATGGGCAGTGCTCCCTCAAAAAAAAACACTGGGATAGTAAGGCAAGACTTGATGACAATCTTGTCTCAGAAGAAGTTAATATATATTTGAGTGGATACCAAATACTGACCTTATCTTCAGAAACCCACAACCTATTGTAAATATAGTTCCTGGAAAAGGACATGAACTGAGCTGATGGTTGCAGAGTTGCAAGGTAGGCATTTGTGAGAACTCCCTGTATGGTTTCAAACTGCAGAGGTGAAAGGACAGAAGTCAGGGTACTAGGATGACCTCAAGAAGCTGAGCTTGGCCCAAGCTTCGAAGCAGCAGATGACTAAGAGATAACAAAACACTTCTATTAAATGTTAACAGTATTTCTATGAACTAAACCATGTCCTCCAAATTAAAGTGAAGAAGTCCTAACTCCAATGTGACTGTACCTGGACATTGAGCCTTAAAGGATACAAGTGAACTGAGTTGAAAGGGTATGGCTCTAACTAAGAAGTACCAGTGGTCTTCTAAGAGGAAGAAATGATGGGGCTCAAGTTTCTTCCAGTCTGCACTAGTCTACCTTGGATGTGAACTCAGTCCCAGAGCTCTTGGAGGAGACTCCACCCCCAGGCACCCTAGCACACCCAGGATCTTAGGATCAGCAGTGAGTAGAACATATAATCTGTTCCAACACTATCTGGAATAACTGGGAGCAGCAAGAGCCAGGGATACAGGAAAACACACACACACACACACACACACACACACACACACAACCAGTGGCTTGGGTTCCTTCCTGTCTGCACTGGTCTACCTTAGGCACAAATCTCAGGATCACAGGATCCAAGAATCACAGGATCACAGAGACAGCAGGACTCGGAGGAGTTCTGACTCAACCAGAATTATAGGAAGGACAGGCTCTGGTCAGATATAGCAGAGGAATGGAGCACTAGAGATAATCAGATAGCAGGAGGCAAGGGTAAGAACAGAAGCAATAGAAACCAAGGTTACTTGCCATAATCAGAACCCAATTCTCCTACCATAGGAAGTTCTGGATATACCATCACACTGAAAAAGCAAGATTCAGATCTAAAGTCACTTCTAATGATGATGAGGACTTTAAGAAGGACATAAATAACCCCCTTAAAGAAATACAGTTGAACAAGGTGAACAGGTAGAAACCCTTAAAGAGGAAAAGCAAAACTCCCTTAAAGAATTACAGGAAAACAATCAAACAGGCAAAGGAAATGAACAAAACCATTCAAGATATAAAAATGCAAAGAGAAACAATGAAGAAATCACAAAGAGAGATAACCCTGGAGTTAGAAAACCTAGGAAAGAGATCAGGAGTTATAGATGCAAAATCACTAACAAAATACAAGGGATAAAAGAGAGAATCTCAGGGGCAGAAGATACCTTAGAAAACATTGTCAGAACAGTTAAAAGCTCCTAACCCAAAACATTCAGGAAATTCAGGACAAAATGAGAAGACTAAACCTAAGGATAACGGGTATAGAAGAGAGCAAAGATTCCCAACTTAAAAGGCCAATAAATATCTTCAAAAATTATATAAGAAAACTTCCCTAACCTAAAGAAAGAGATGCCCATGAACATACAAGAAGCCCACAGAACCCTAAATAGATTGTACCAAAAAAGAAATTCCTCCCATCACATAATAATCAAAACACCAAATACATTAAAGGAAGGATATTAAAAGCAGTAAGGGAAAAAGGTCAAGTAACATATAAAGGCAGACCTATCAGAATTACACCAGACTTCCCACTAGAGACTACACAAGCCAGAACAGCCTGGGCAGATGTCACACAGACCATAAGAGAACATACATGCCAGCATGTATTACTATACACAGCACAGATTACTATACACAGCAAAACTATCAATTGCTATAGATGGAGAAAACAAGTTATTCCATAAAAAACAAAATTTACACAATATCTTTCCAAAAATCCAGCCCTACAAAGGATAATAGATAGAAAACACCAACACAAGGAGGGAAACTATACCCTAGAAAAAGCAAGAAAGTAAACTTTCAGCAAATCCAAAAAAGGATAGGCACACAAACATAATGTCATCTCTAACAACAAAATTAACAGTGAGTAACAATCACCTTTTCTTAATATCTCTTAATATCTCTTAATCATCAAGGGACTCAATTCCTTGATAAAAAGACATAGACTAACACATTGGATATGTAGACAGGACCCAGCATTTTGCTGCATACAGGACATGCACCTCAGTGACAAAGACAGACACTACCTCAGAGTAAAAGGTTGGAAAACAATTCTCCAAGCAAATGATCCCAAGAAACAAGCTGAAGTAGCCATTCTAATATCAAATAAAATCGACTTTCAACCAAAAGCTATCAAAAAAGATAAGGAAGGACACTTCATACTGATCAAAGGAAAAAAATCTACCAGGATGAACTCTCAATTCTGAACATCTATACTCCAAATGCAAGGGCACTCTCATTCATAAAAGAAATTTTACTAAAGTTCAAAGCACACATTGTACCCCACACAATAATAGTGGGAGACTTTTAACACCCCACTCTCTGCAATGGACAGATCATGGAAACAGAAACAGTGAAACTAACAGAAGTTGTGAACCAAGTGGTTCTAGCAGATATTTATAGAACATTTCACCCTAAAGCAAAAGAATATAATTTCTTCTCAGCACCTCATGGTACTTTATACAAAACTGACCATATAATTGGCCACAAATCAAGCCTCAACAGATACAAGAAGATTGAAATAATCCCATGCACCCTATCAGATCACCACGGATTAAGGCTGGTCTTAAATTCTAACAAAAACAATGGAAAACAGATATACACATAGAAACTGAACAGTGCTCAACTCAACGATATCTTGGTCAAAGAAGAAATAAAGAAAGAAATTAAAGACTTTTTAGAATTTAATGAAAATGAAGATGCATCATACCACAACTTATGGAAAACAATGAAAGCAGTGGTAAGAGGGAAAACTCATAGCTCTAAGTGCCCGGAGAAAGAAACTGGAGAGAGCTTACACTAGCAGCTTGACAGCACACCTGAAGACTCTAGAACAAAAAAAAAAAACTGATAAAACCAAGAGGAGTAGACAGCAGGAAATAATCAAACTCAGGGCCGAAATCAGCAAACAGAAACAAAAAGAACTATAGAAATAATAATAATAATAATAATAATAATAATCACAATAATAATAATAATAAAACACAGCAACTAATTCTTTGAGAAAATCAGCAAAATAGATAAACCCTTAGCCAGACTAACCAGAGGGCACAGAGGCAGTATCTAAATTAATAAAATCAGAAATGAACAGGGAGATATAACAATGGAAACCATGGAAATTAAAAAATTATCAGATGCTACTACATTAGTTTATACCCAATAAGATTGGAAATCTGGGTGAAATGGACAATTTTCTAGACACATACAAGGTGCCAAAATTAAATCAGGGTCAGATAAAACATCTAAACCGTCCCATAACCCCTAAAGAAATAGAATCAGTCATTAATAGTCTCCAAACCAAAAAAGCCCAGAAATAGATGGATACAGTGGAGAATTCTATCAGACCTTTAAAGAAGATCTAATATCAATACTCTTTAAACTATTCCACAAAATAAAAACAGAAGATATACTACCAATTCATTCTATGAAGCCACAATTACGTTTATACCTAAACCACACAAAGAGGAGAAGAAGAAAGAGAACTTTAGACCGATCTCCCTTATGAACATTGATGCAAAAATACTCAATAAAATTCTTTCCAACCAAATCCAAGAACACATGAAAATGGTAATTTACCACAGTCAAGTAGGCTTCATCCCAGGGATGCAGAGATGGTTCAATATAAGGAAATCTATCAACGTAATCCATTACATAAACAAACTCAAAGGAAAAAAAATGATCATTTCATTAGATGCTGAAAAAGCATTAGACAAAATTCAGCATTCATTCATGTTAAAAGTCTTGGAAAGATCAAGAATTTAAGGCCCTTACCTAAACCTAGTAAAAGTAATATACAGCAAACTAATATACAGCAAATCAGTAGCCAAAATCAAACTGAATGGAGAGAAACTTGAAGCAATCCTACTAAAATCAGGGACTAGACAAGGCTGCCCACTCTCTCCCTTTCTTTTAAACATAGTGCTTGAGGTTCTAGCTAGGGTAATTAGACAACAAAAGGTCAATGGGATACAAAAATGGAGAGGAAGAAGTCAAAGTATTACTATTTGCAGATGATATGATTGTACACTTAAAGTGACCGCAAAAATTCCACCAGAGAACTCCTAAAGCTGATAAACAACTTCTGCAAAGTGGCTAGATATAAAATTAACACAAACAAATCAGTAGCCTTCCTCTACTCAAAGGAAAAACAGGTTGAGAAAGAAATTAGAGAAATGACACTCTTCACAATAGCCACAAATAATAATACATACCTTAGTGTGACTCTAACCAAGCAAGTGAAAAATCTATATGATAAGAACTTCATGTTTCTGAAGAAAAATCAAAGAAGATCTCAGAAGATGGAAAGATCTCCCATGCTCATGGACTGGCAGGATTAATATAGTAAAAATGGCCATCTTGCTGAAAGCAATCTACAGATTTAATGCAAAATGCATCAACATTCCAACCCAATTATTCATAGAGTTAGAAAGAGCAAAATCATTTGGAATAACAAAAAACCCAGGATAGCAAAAAATCTTCTAAAAAATAAAAGAATTTCTGGGGCAATCACCATCTCTGACCTCAAGCTGTATTTCAGAGCAATAGTGATAAAAGCTGCATGGTATTGATACAGTGACAGGCAGGAAGATCAATGGAATAGAATTGAAGACCCAGAAATGAACTGATGTACACATATGGTCACTTGATCTTTGACAAAGGACCTAAAACTTTCCAGTGGAAAAAAGACAGCATTTTTAACAAATGGTATGGGTTCAACTGGTGGTCAGCATGTTGAAGAATGCAAATCATTCCATTTTTATCTCCTTGTACAAAATTCAAGTCCAAGTGGATCAAAGATCTCTACATAAAACCAGATACCATGAAACATATAGAGGAGAAAGTGAGGAAGAGCCTCGAACATGTGGGCACAGGGGAAAAATTCCTGAACAGAACACCAATGGCTTGTATTGTCAGATCAAAAATTGACAAATAAGAACTCATAAAATTGCAAAGCTTCTGTAAGGCAAAAGTCACTGTCAATAAGACAAAAAGGAAACCAACAGATTGGGGAAAGATTTTTACCAATCCTACATCAGATAGAGGGCTAATATCCAATATATACAGTGAACTCAAGAATTTAGACTCCAGAGAAACAAATAACCCTATTAAAAATGGGGTACAGTGCTAAACATAGAATTCTTAACTGAGGAATACTGAATGACTGAGTAATACCCAAAGAAATGTTCAACATTTTTAGTCATCAGGGAAATACAAATCAAAACAACCCTGAGATTCCACCTCACACCAGTCAGAATGGCTAAAATCAAAAACTCAGATAACAGCAGATGCTGGCAAGGATGTGAAAAATGATGAACATTCCTCCATTGCTGGAAGGAATGCAAGCTGGTACAACCCCTCGGGAAATCAGTTTGGTGGTTCCTCAGAAAATTGGACATAGTATAACTTGAGGACCCAGCTATACCAATCTTGGTCCTAAACCCAGATGATGCTCCAACATGTAATAAGGACACATGTGCTCCACTATGTTCATTGCAGCCTTATTTATAATAGCCAGGAGCTAGAAAGAACCCAGATATCCTTCAACAGGGAATCGATACAGAAAATGTGGTACGTTTACAATGAAGTACTACTCAGCTATTAAAAATGACGAATTCATGAAATTCTTAGGCAAATGGATATAACTAGAAAATATCATCCTTAGTGAGATAACTCATTTGCAAAAGAAAACATTTGGTGTGCACTTACTGATAAGTGGATACTAGCCCCATTTCTCGAAGTAACCAGGATACAATTCACAGACCACATGAAGCTCAATAAGAAGGAAGAACAAAGTGTGGGTGCTTCAGTCCTTTTTAGAAGAACAAAATACTCACAAGAGCAAATATGGAGATAAAGTGTAGAGCATAGACAAAAGGAAAGGCCACCCAGAGACTGTCCTACCTGGGGTTTCATCCCATATACCATTACCAAACCCTAGTGTGGATGCCAAGAAGTGCATGCTGAAAGGAGCCTGATATGGCTGTCTTCTGAGAGGTCCTGCCAGAGCCTTACAAATACAGAGGAAGATGTTAGCTGGCAACCATTGGACTGAGCACAGGTTCTCTAATAGAGGACTAGAGAAGGGACTGAGGAGTTGAAGGGGTTTGCAACTCCATGGGAAGAACTACAATGTCAACCAACTAGACCTTCCAGAACTTGCAGGGACTTAGCTGTCAACAAAGGAGTACACATGGCTTCAGGCCCATATATAGCAGAGGATGGCTTGTTATGCATCAATAGAAAGAAAGGTCCTTGGTCATATGAAGGCTCCATAGATATCCTAGTGTAGAGGAATTGAGGGCAGGGAGGTGGGGGTGGGTGGGTGGAGGAACACCCCCATAGAAGCAGGGGGAGGGAGGATGTGATAGGGTGTTTCTGGGAGGAAGGGAAACTAGGAAAAAGGGTAACATTTGAAATGTAAATAAAGAAAACATCCAATAAAAAGAAGGAGGAGGAGGAGGGGAAGAAGAAGAAGAAGTAGAAGAAGAAGAAGAAGAAGAAGAAGAAGAAGAAGAAGAAGAAGAAGAAGAAGAAGAAGAAGAAGAAGAAGAAGAGGAAGAAGAAGAAGAAGAAGAAGAAATGACAGAAGAGATCTCTCTCCCTTATTTCAGAACACAGAAAGAAGTGGCTATTGGTACATTGGGACCCTGCCTTGAAGGAACTGGTCTGGCACTCCAACCTCTGGAATCATGAGAAAATAAATTTGTCCTTTAGGTGAAAAGTAAAATGCTATTTTGAAATGGCAGTATGAGTAAAATAGTTCTACAAACAGGAGAAATTTCCTAATTAAATTTTCTTCATTAAAGTTTCTTAATATGCTAAGTCTGACCTTAGCTCTTTTTAATACACTGCCTTGAACTTTCTTTTTTTTTCTATTTCTTGCTCCTGAGATTTTAATCTTTCCTTGCATATATCACCGAACCCTAATTTGCCTCAAGTGTTAGTTGGAAAGATCGGTTGGTTATAAATTAGTACATTATAATAAAACTTCCCTGGCCCTAGACAGTAGTAGCCTAGGATTTATGTTCTCTTATTTATTTATTATTTTATATTTTATTAGTATTCATGTAGTCACAGGAGTGCTTTCACTGATTGCTGCTCTTTGTCTTCTGCTCTCCTCCTGCCTCTGGCAATATTGAACGTATGTCTCTAGACATGCAGTGATGTGAATTTATTTTAATTGTAAGAACAGTGAGGTTGTGACTAATCTACTCCTTTGTAATTCACCTACTGTTTTATGGCTTCTTAACAATTACTGTTAGTGTTGTTTGACTTCTAAATCTAAATCAATGCTCACTAATACCCAGAGGTTATCCAACAGTGCTGGAGCTTCCAACTGGGAGTGGAAAACCCACACATCTGTAGCATAAGGTAAAAGAACATTATGTGTTCTTCAAATGCACCACTATATTGAAAAATTTCTAAGATAAAGTCACTTTTGCAAAGACATCTGAGAATTACCATATCAGGTCAGAGCATCAGTTCAACCAGAAACAAAGTCATGTCATAATATGGGAAGAAGTTAACTCCTTTCTGGTAGTTCTTTGATAATATATCCATGCTTGCAGGGTCTTGTTTCTAAAAGGAAACTGATGGATTGCTCAAAGACTTAGAGACCACTGGATATTGTAGAGGTCACTTCATCAGGACCAGATTTATTTTCTGCTTCTGGTGAGAAAAGCAAATAATATTCCCTTATTCAGGAGATTTTATTATGTTTTATGCTGTAAATAGCAAGTACATGGTAAATGTTCCAAAATGGGCATCCTATTGAGGTGATTATGTACAAACTGATGGCTGCATACACCTTCTAAATACCTGGATATTAGTGACTTTTATCAGAGCATGGTTTCCCAACTCTACTCTGTTTACACTATTGTGTCATTAAGCTATTTTGCAAACTTGGACTGTAGTCTTCTTTCTTATGCACAATACTCACAGGGCCAGAATGTACCTTTTTGAGGGGATTTCACAGGAAGCATACGATTCCTCTCTTTTAGAAAGTCAACCCAGAGAAGCCTTCTGGGCTAAGCATTTATGAGAAAGACAGGACTGAAGAAAACATTGAAAAGATGTCATGGGGTGATTAAGACTGACTTCATCTAGGGGCTTATATAGCTGTCTTTATGCAGAAGTAAGTCTTCACTCTCTTTCACTAACTCTCAGAAAATTCTATAGAATTTGTTTAAAATATTATGGATTTTCTGAACCTTTCTATGACCTGCTTGACAGAGGTCTGTCATGTTGAGTTGAAAGTTTGCTTCCTTGCCAGGCAGACTCTCTGCCAGCAGAACCAGACAAGAGGGAGAGAACCTGGTCCAGCATAGCCTCTTGGGGCTGAGCGGGGTGGTGGGTGTCGCTGCTCAGATCTCCTGCCTCTGGAGAATAACCACCCTGAGCAGGGAGTCTGTCAAAGCAGGAACTCATTTTAATGTATCAATCTTCTCTTTATAATGGGCTGAGAGAGGAGGTGGAATTTTCTACTGAGGTGAGATGATGTAGCGGAAGGGGAAAGTTGACAATGAAGGGTATGGGGTGACTGATGGATCCAACAAAGTTACTCTATGTCAGCAGTGGCTAGGCAAAGGCAGGCTTAAGCAGGTCATGTTGAGTCACTCCAGTACAAAAGTGACTGAGACAGTTTACAAAACTCTAGCCAGGCTTGGGTTTGTCCTCAAGGCCCAAACCAGGGACAAATAGGGTCCAACATCTCTCCCTTTTGTTTTTGTAATGAGCAGGTTACATGACTCCTGTCTTAGGATGTCCCCCATATGGTGATCTTACCCATCTTTGGGTGTTTACAAATACTTTATATAGAAGCTGTGATAGAAAGAACTGGGAGCTTATACTAATGTTTTAAATAATAGGATGCAACATTTTTATATATGGAAAGGCAGTTTTTCCCCCACAAATATGAAAAGGGCACGGGTTAGCCCTACTTACACAAATTTAATAAAAGAATGAAATAGATTCCTTGGGTTGATTTCAAATGAATGAAAATAGATTGGACAGTTACCAAAATCTGGACACTAAATATGACATATTTTAATCTAATCTTGAAAACAATATAACATGAAATGCCCTCCCATACACTACTTATACACTGAAAGAAACTGAAGCTTAGGGAAAACAATGACGGAAGGAAAAGTGATAACCTCACTAAGGCAGGGGATTCTCCCAATAGGATGGCATTGGGCTTTAGGTTTAGAATCTACTCTGCATAATACCATTCACAAATTCCTTTAGGTAATATAAAAACATTTCCATCTTCCTCTTCCTCCTCCTCCTTCTTTTTTCTCTCTCTCTGATATATATAATATATTACATATAATATATTACACATATGTAATATAGCATATTACATATATTATATATATATTATATAGTGTGTGTATATCCAAATATGTATATATATGTGTGTATGTGTGTAATATATGCATTTATAAAATTTAGATAATTTTATATTATGTGGTACGTACACACATAATATACATTACACATATACATATGGGATTGAGTTCTAGATAATCATGTTTAATTCTAGGCAGTGGAAATAGATACATTTTCTAAATAAGTGATTTTATAGAAGAAAATGGATGGACATCTAAAGAGTAAATAAACATACTATAAAAAGGTCCTTGACTGTGTGGAATTTACATATTAATTGTGGCTTCAGAAGAGATAATACAGAGTAGTATTAGAAAGTAATGAATATTGTGAAAGAAAGAACAAAGGAAGGGATGACAAAGACTGTCTAGGAATGGCAGCTGAACTGAGGGTACTGTTATCTTTTGTTTTCTGTTTCATATCTGCTCTCCACTTGACCTGACTTGGTTCAGCTCCGACAGAAAGCTAACAGCAGGAGAATACATTGAATAATATCTCAGTATTCCTTCACTATTTTGCCAGTTGATGACTCTCAGAGACTGGAAGAGAGGAGCAAAGCCCAGACATTTTCATTAGTGTTCTACTGAGCTGCCTGATTTTTCCACAGACTCCTTAAGCTCTGTCAACTGTTTCCTACTTTTTGTCTTTATACTTGCAGATGACTCCATATTTACCTCTTATTCAAAGAATGTTTGTGTGTGTGTGTGTGTGTGTGTGTGTGTGTGTGTACATGTGTGCGCACTTGCATACATTTGACATGAAGGCGAATAAAAGTATAAAGGGACCACAATAACTGTGATGCTTGAAAAGAAAGAAGAGAGGTGTGACTGGCAAAGATGATATAGCAAACATAGGAGAAAGTATTCTGGGGAGGAAGTGGTACCTCTGTTTGTCAGAGCAAACCAAAGTCAATGCCTAAGAAACATTCTAAACAGAGGAACAGGACAATGAGTGAAAGTTCATTGCTAATCCTCTGTTTTGGGTTGAAAAATAGCCCCTTATCATATACTGCTGAATCATCTCCTATTGCCTGTGCATAGTGTGTTTGTGTGTGTGTGTGTGTGTGTGTGTGTGTGTGTGTGTGTGAGTGTGTGTGTATTTGAGGAAAAAATAGTCATTGTAGGAATAACTGCATTCAATTTTATGAAATTAGGTAATCCTTATGGGACCCTCTAACAGTTAATCTTTATTTTAATTTTCTGAGTTAAGCTTTACTTTGGTGGCATTATTCTTAGTGTGTCTAGGAAGGCATTTTCCCAGAGGACAGAAGGCACTCTCAGAATGTGCTGAAATCCTGGACTGAATATAAACAGGAAGAAAATGAGCATCACATGTCTTCATCTGTTTCTGCTTCCTGATTACAGATAAAATAAGACTTACTACTTCCTGTTTCCATCACTATGTCTTTCCCATCAAGGAAGACTGGAACCCCTCAAAATGTGAGTTAAAATAAACCCTTATTTTATTAACATGATTTTGTAACCAATATGTCATAAAGTCAAGAAAAGCAATAGATGCATAGAAATTAAATGGTAACCAACCTTTGCTTGTTAAACAGTGAAGACGTCTCAAAGTTAAAACTTCTTAAAACTCTCAGAAAAGACAGTGAAGAAGGTAATGTTATAACAGAAACAGATGAACAATATTCTCACAGATGCTAAGATGGCAAGGACTGACAGTCTCTACAGATGAGGAAAGGCAAGAAGAAAGCATTTTTCCCTAGAATTGTGGCCACTACTTCAACCTGAAATTCCAATTTCTGGCTGTCAGAACTGTGACAGAATAAGGCTACTGTATTTAGGACACCTAATTTCTTCTAATTTGTTAATTAACCTCAAGATAATAGCACAGACTTCTAGAGGCCTCCACTCAACTCAATACACATGCGGACAGTCATTTTGATACAACTTCAGCTCCTGTGTTACTGGAAAACATCTTTGATTCCCAATTTTTTATGGTGCTTGGAACAGAATTCCAAGCCTCCTGCATGCTAAGGATGGATTTACTCTCACTGAATCACACCTCCAATCCTTATCCTAACATCTGATGTGAATACCTACCAGGAGTAACTTGGTTCATCCCTTACTAATTTGTAAGAGTTATATCTCCTCAATGTAAATTGCATTGTGTAAAGATGAAACTTAGATTTTCATTAAAATATGCAAAATATTTAAAATAGAGTGGGAATACACATGAGACACTTTTGGAAAATTCCAGTAGGATCTTGTTGTTGTGGTTAAGATTTATTTCTTTTATTTATGTGACTACACTGTAGCTGTCTTCAGACCCTCCAAAAGAGGGCACCGAATTCCAATATAGATGGTTGTAAGCCACCATGTGGTTGCTGGGAATTCAACTCAGAACTTCTGGAAGAACAGTCAGTGCTCTTACTGCTGATCCATTTCTCCAGCCCCCAGTAGGTTTTCTTATACAGGGGATAAAATGAAGATTCTAAGGTAGTTATGAGAAGAGCAGAATAATGAATAACTTAAAAGATTTAGGTAAAAGGCGTGAACTACAAATTCCTAGAAGCAGAACAGCAATATTGATTGTAGCTTAAGAAACAATGATCCTGTCTTGTGAGAACAATAATGTTCTCCTAGATTCAGTCTTATGAGAAGTCATAGAGATTTTTCTGTCTTGGATAAAGCTTAGGTGTGCACTCAAGAGCCTGCCTTCTTGGTCAAGGGCACCTTATTCTTTGGGCTAACTCCTTTACAGCTCTTGTGTACATCCCCAGAGCCCAAAACTTTCAGTAATTGCATGTACCCAGCAAAGTTTTATTAAATGAAGCAATCAACTAGCTTATCAGCTAATAAAACATAAAATGCAAAATAAACAAATCACTACAACAATGAATTCTTGAGTATCTTCTCATTTTTAGCCAACTAAGTAAAATATTTTAGAATGATTAACAAAAGGGGAATTCATTAAAACATAACTGCTTAATTATGTGTAATGAGATGACTGTAAAACACAGAAGATATTTTAAAACTTTAATTAAATTCAGTGCACATATTGTTTTAAAAGTTTTTACATCCTTATCCATTAACAACTACCATGAAAAACTTAGACAAAAGTCACAATGATTCTCAGGAGAATGACCTGGAAAAGGAAGTAATCAAACTCCAACAGGAAAATGGACCCTGAGAAAAATTCTTCGAGAAGTAAAGGGAACCATGTTTAAAATGAATGCCTATAGTGCATTTATGCTTCCTTCGGTATTTAGTTGGGAGTGTATGGGCTATATGTGCTTAGTGAATGCGTGCATACAAGGTTGAGGTACCTCTATGCTATTTGGCATAGTGACATTACATGCCTTATGTGATTTTAAGGTTTTTTAAGTTTATATTTATTTACTATTTTTGGGTGCAGTACAGATGCATGATCTACAGTGTATGTGTGGATGGAGTTCAGTGTACAGTTTGTGAGAAGTGCTTCTCTTCTTTGAGACTTTGGGATGGAACTTATATTGCTAGGTTGGTGACAATGTCCAGCTCTTCAGGACATTTTATTAATCACACTATACACCTCAGTGCTTTTCCTAAAACAATCATAAATGATAACTTACACTTTCCAACCACTAGACAATGTACTGATCAGAAAACTATGAGAAGTGGGTGATCTGAGATTTTTGTCTGTAAGTCTTTTCATTGGTCATATAATCCTCATACAACAGTCTTAATAATCAATACTAGAAGAAAAATATGTGCAGAGGTATTAAAATATTACTTCACAAATCTATCCCAGACATTTTCTCATCTGAATTTCTATAGCTGACCTCAATTTAACAACTTGTATTTTTTTAAAATATAGCCATGTATATTAGCAGAACCTCAGTACATTACACTAAGTGGCTATAAAGAAAAAAAGCATAAACTGGGCAGCTTGTAAGCAGCATACATTTTTGTATTCACAGTTATTTAGGCTAGTATATCTAATGTCAAGTTGTCAGAGGATTTACTGTATGTTAAGGCCCACTTCCTGGTTGACAGAGTCTAGACATATGTCATACCTTGCTTGACAGATTCTTATAGAATAGATTCTGTGTAGACAATAACAACATTTATGAGAGCTCTGCCCTTAAGAAATGCTGTAGTCTACATTTTATATGACCTTCAAGGGCTGTGTTAAATAAAGGATCAGTTTCCCTCCTTAGTCATTGCTGGATAAATTTTGAACCTTAGGAGGTACAATGCACAGGAAGGAAATTATGTCACTGGGGGCATCCTAAAAGCAGATAGATCTAGGTACCCTATTTTCTTCTCTCCTTGGTTACTATGAAGTGATCAGTTTTGTTTCATACATGTTCTTCATCATGATGCACCATCTCCAAAACAAGGTTCAAAGCTGGAATCAACCAGACATGGATTTGAAACTTCAGAACCAAGACCCAAATTAAAGTTTTCTTTGTTCTAAGTTATTTATCTTGGAATTTCATTAGTGGGAAGACATTTAACAAATGTCCTTAGTGTTCCAGAAATCTTCCTAATACAAGTATCTATCAAGAGGGAATTTCAACATATGAAGGTGGAGATGTGGATAGATGCATTATCATTCAGTATAAGAAAGTGTAGGTGTGGGTGGGGAACAAATATTTGACATATGAAGGTGGAGGGGTGGGTAAAGAGGCACAGATATTCAATATATAAAGTGGAGGGTTGGTAGAATGCAAATATTCAACAAATAGAGGTGGAGGAGTAGGTAGGGCATAAACTTCCCCATAACAGGCAAAATATTATTTTGTATATGTGTATATTTTATTTGTACATGTACTGGAAAATGTTTTTAAAAAATTAATGTTTCAAAATGTGCCAATTCTCCAAGTCTGTTTTTTTTTTTTTTT
>NW_022196905.1:34991679-35030145 GCF_008632895.1 Mastomys coucha | reverse complement strand
ATGGCATATTCATTCATATGTATTCATATATTCTACTGTTTGCTCAAAATCATTTTAGAGTCTTACCACATGTATGCAAATTTATTAAAATATGGACTAGAAGTCAATCTTCAGTCATAGTTGACATTTGTGCTGTCATAATATTTACCTTACTAATTTAGGTTATAATAGACTTTTCAACTTTTTTTATTTTAAAAATAAATGTAGTAACATAAGATCAAGACATAATGGTCTTATACTATTTGTTCATTTTTTTTGAAGATAGGAATTTATCATGTACTTCAGAATGACCTGTAACTAATTATCTTCTTGCCTTGACCTCTTGATTATGGTATTAGAGGTATATGCTACAGTACATGTCTATAGATTTAGTATTTGAAAGTAATGCACATATATGTGTGTGTGTCTGTGAGAATACATGTATATACATATATGTGTGTTACATATATATGTACATATATATATACACACATACATATACATATATATGGTTTACATAAAAATTTAGAGTTCTAAAAAAATATATATAAAAAGTATTCAGGCCTTGGATCAGGTAGTCTAACTGCAGATTTTCAATTCTCCCTTTGCTCCACCAAATCCAATCTGACAGTTTTATCTGGAGCTCTGTAGCAGATCAGTCACTGTAGTTTCTCTTCCTGCCTTACTCCCATCTCCAGGGTATCACAATGATCCTCTTTTCCAAACTTCATTGTGTCAACTCAGTGCTTTATCCCAACCCATAACTCCAGCAGATACTCCCTAGGAATCCACAGGCTGCCAAGGACACAGATAGGCTAGCTGAAGATCTTTGGGCCTCCATCTAGTCCTCCAAATCCAATGCCCCAGTCTCACCTGTCTTACCTCAAGCTCTGTAGCAGACCACTTAATGCACCCTCCCTCCCACAACCCAATCTTCATTTCCAAAAGTTCACTTAGACACCCCCTGCCCCATCATTGCTTTATTGAAGCCTACATAACAACTAGGCATTCTTTGGTTAACCTCAGACTGTCAGGCCAGAGAAGCAAATAGGCTAATTGTAGATCTCCATGTCTCTTCAAAATACAACAACCCAGGCTTCCTCCCAGCTCTGTAGCAGATCACATTCTACAGCCTCAATTTCCCCTAGCCCCTCTCTTCAGTAAATAACACAGATCTTCCTCTCAAACTTTCTATTTCCTCAATTCACCCCATTATCTCAGGGCCCTACTCTATCAGGCATTCCTTGGAAATCAGTTGCCCACTCAGGTCAGGGAAATAAATAAACTAACTTCAGATATTTACCTCTTCCATCTTAGCTCCAAATCTTATCTCTCTTTGTCATCCCAATTCTGGAGCAGACCACCTGTTTCAGTTCTCCATCTCTTTGGGTAACCATCTCCAATGGATCACACAGATCTCCCACTCAAAATTTTCTTATCCCAAGTTGTACCATTATTTCAATACCCAGTTTCAGCAGGTATTCTTTGGGAAACCTACAGCAGAGTGTAGGCAGCCAGGGAAGCAGATACCCAAACTGAAAATACTCACCTCCTTCTTCTCCCCTCCAAATTCAACACCTACCCAGTCTCCTTTCCAATTTTGTAGAAAACTACCAGCTATAGCCTTCCCCTTCTTTCTGCTTCCATTTCTAGTTGTTCATCAGATCTCCTCCAATCTTCCTCCACAGTCATCCTGTTACATCAGCCCTCAACTTCAGTAGACTTTCACTGGCAACCACCCAGTCCAGCTTGACAAGCAACTAGGCAGGCAAAACAAGGAGGCTTGTTTCAGATCTTCATTCTACTTTTTCTCCTCCATATACAGTTCCTCTGTCTCAATCCAAGCTCTGTAGCAAACTATGTGTTGTGGCCTCTTCTAACTCTCTGCCATTATTTCCAAAGGGCAAACCAGATCCTGTTGGAAGACAACTGCTTTCCTCACTCCTGAAGTCCCACTGGCCTACCATCCCAGCCCATCCTAATTCCTAAGTATCACCTCTAATACCTAGGTACACATTTTACCTATAATATCAAGTAGACAACTTATCAAGACCATAGAAGAATTTTCTACCAGGAAAGATACAGCTGTCACCCTCTTCTAAGAATGAGAGAAAGCAGCAGAAGCCAATTAACCAAACAACCACCCAACACAAACAAGAACAGATACCAGCATCTACAATTACAGTTTTTTCAAACCTTGATGCTTTGACACCAGTATAAAAACACAATGAATAACAGACAGGACAATATCTCTCCTAGAGGCCAGCAATCCTACAGAAGGCTCTGAGCATTCCAACATAGCTAAAACATACAACACTGACCTAAAAATAGCCTTTATGAGTATAATAGAGGTTCTTAAAGGAAAAAAAAACCAGTAAATCTCTTAATGAAATTTGAGAAAACACAAACAAACAGTAGAAAGAAATGAATAAAACAATTCAAAAACTGAAAGTGAAAATATAATCAATTAAAAAACAAGAAAATGTGGTAATGAACTTATGAATTCTACAAGAAAAAGCAGAGGTAAACCTTATCAACATAATGCAAAACATTAATGATCTTCAACACTGTAAGAGACTAAATCAAAGAATAGTGATATAGAGGAAAGAAAATAAAACCTGATCAAAGGCATAAAGAATATTTTCAACAACATTAAAGAAGAATATTTCCCTAATCTAAAGAAGGAGGTTTCTGTTAAGGTCCAAGATGTATACAAAACACTGAATAGACTGAACCAGAAAAGTCCCCTGGACCCATAATAATAAACACTTAGCAGATCAAAAAATGTTAAAAGCTATTAGAATAACACCTGACTTTTCATTAGAGACTCTAAATGTTAGAAGGTTCTATATAGATGTCCTTCAGACTTTAAGAGACTGTATATGCCAGCCAACACTATTATACTCAGCAAACCTTCTAATCATAATAAATAGAGAAAATAAGACATACATATTAAAAACAAATTTAAGTAATAGTTATCTACAAATCCAGACAGACAGAAAGTTCCAGAAGAAAAATTCTAACCTAAAGAGGTTATACACACACAGTGCAGCATAATCCTAGGCCAGAAAATCAAGAGACAGGAGTCACTCAGACACAAACAGATACAAATACACACACACACACACACACACACACACACACACACACACACATACACACACAATGACAACAACAACAAAATAATAATACCAAAAAGAAAAAGTCATAACAGGAATCTACAAACATTGCTCATTCATATCTCTCAACATCAATGGTCTTAATTCCTCAAGAAAAAGGCACAGACTAACAGAATGAATGTGAAAACATAACCCATCTTTCTGCTGCATCCAAACAACAACAACAACAACAACAAACAAAACAAAACAAAAAACCCTAAACATACAGTCAGGTTAGCTATTACCTCAAGTTAAAAGATTGCAAAGAAGGATACCACACAATTTTATGTAATAAAACTCACATGTTTCTTCTGTTTATATTTTGGAAAATTATTTGAGGAATATTGGAATTAACATTTTTTGAAAGTCTGGTAGAATTCTCTGCTAAAACCATTTTGAGGAGCAATTTGAAAACCTAAGAAGGTTTTCAAATACATATACATACAAATACATACAAGTACTTCATATACATATATGAAGCATATCTAGATGAAATCACCGAATGATAGAGGTGACAAATCCCCAACTGGACATCTCTTGCAACCAAATAAAGCTTGCAATACATGGAATGAATTATATCTAATTCAACTGTTTGCCAAAAGGATTCTATGGAAGGCCTAAACTATCCAGGCTGCTGCTTAGACTGTAGGTTGTTCTTCATAAGATGACAGCAGGCCTGTTGGTGAAGATGATACATCTAAACAAATCTTTGAACATAGAGAAATCAAGCTGGTGCCTATGTGGAGCTTTCACTCCTAACTTCTAGCTTCTTTGTTAAAAAAAGGTACTTTGTATGTTACCTAAAGAAAAATGTAAACACCAACCCAGCCATAAACCCTTTGATTTAAAATGATGTAACTGCCTGAAAGATTCGCTAAGACAGTAGTAGCACAAAGCTTATGAGTCTATCCCAACAATATCTGATTTGACTAAAAACACTCTAAGAGATGCACTGAATACTCCTTGGGAGTCTAAGACCCTTGGACTAGATAGCCCAGGAACTCAGAGTAAAACTAAATATTATAGTTCCAAAAACAACAGAAAATATGAATAAAATGACTCCTAGTAACTTCTGCCATAATCGTAAATCAGTATCTTGCTCAGTAATTGACAGAGAAGTTTCCTTGAGCAACAGAGGGCAACAAATATAGAAACCCATAGACAAACATTAAGCAGAGAATGAAGAGACCTTAGACCAGTTCACCATAAAAGGAATGGCTCCATGGAAATCCTTCCTTTAGAGCTCAGTTAACCATTTGGAAGAAGATGGGAGAAAATGTACAAGACCCAGAGGGGAGGAAGGCCACCAAGAAAACAAGGTACCCTAAATCCATTAAAGTTCATATGAACTCACAGAGACTGAAGTAACCTGCACAGATTCTAGATAGTTAGAGTACTAAAGCTGAAAGAAATAGATAAATGTCTCTTCCCTAACCCAGATCCAATGTCTAATTGATAACCCCATGTAAATAAAAATATAGGTTCTTCCAGAATTGTCTCACTGGGGGAACAAATTACTCAAGTATAGTCTGCCTGCCCTGAGATACATGGCCAACAGTAAATGAATTCAAGGGTATCTTTATAGGTTCCTGATATCATACTGTTCTATCAGAATTATTTCTTTTTGGAAAAAAATCATCTTATTTTATATTTTTATTTTTACTTTATTTTTCTCTCTTAACTTTACAAGTCCTTTGTAAATATATTACATCTTTCAGTTTAACATTTCTATAATATTTTTGAGTGTGTGAAGGACTAGGTCTTTGTTATAGTTGTTATTATTATTAATTATTATTATTATTATTATTATTATCATTATTATTATTATTAGAGTTGTTATACCCTCTTGTTACCTTTAAATATATATTTAGAACTTCTACCCCACTTCAGATCATCTAGTTCCCAAATATACGACACAGAAACCTTTATATTTATAATTTAAAAGCATTAGAGCTGGGTAGATATTAACCCTCTGTGCTATTGTGTCTACTTCCCTGTGGTTATCCCCAACACATCATTGGCATCTTTTGTTTGGAGTGCTCCTACTCAATCAAGTCAGCCCTCTTGGCCATGCATTCACAATCGATACTACTTCATGGCAACCTCCTTCCTCCTCCTTGGTTTCTTCTTTGTCCCTGCCTAAGACCTCCAGCTCCTGCTGTAGTCACCTTTAGTAATCAATAATGGTTAACTTAGGGGACAATGTTCACATAGCATCTCTTTGTCCATGGTAACCAGATCTTGAGCTAGTATTTAGCATTTCAATATATAAAAGCACCAGACCAACCCTCCATAAGGCTATGTAGCATGAGCTATCTCTTTGAGTCTTTTCCTTCTGTTTGTTTGTTTGCTTGTTTGTTGTGAACAATTCTGACCTGTTAGTGTTTGTTTTATTTATCTTGAAACCATGGATCAAATATAAGTCTCTTTCTTTGAGCAATTTTTCTCAGGTATTTTGTCATATTAACTTAAAACTAACATAATAGTTACATGTACATAATTATGTAATATGGGCTGTAGATCATTTTTAGTAACATTAAATAGCTTCCAAGTCATGACTCCTAATAATTCATTCTTTCAGTCTTCATCAACAACTTATTTGATGGACATTTATGTTATATTAGACATCAGTGATCCATGCAAGGGCTATAATTTTGTTTTGCGTTGTTGTTTTGAACAAGGTTATTCCAAGTGGTTATATGCATTATATTAATATTTAAAACATGGGATTGCTATTAAAAATCTGGTTTATCATGTTAGTTTGATTAGAGATTTGAGGTAGATGGAACACTTCCCCCATTTCTTTGTTACCCTGCACTTCTTCATTACTGTGGCCTCATTGTAATTGCTGTGAATCTTTGAGGTGCCTTGACTCTGAACATAGCTACATGATCTGATTTACTAAATAGCGGATATGTAGGTATCATAATGTATCATGTCTGGGTCTAAGTCTTGAGAGGTTCATATTTTTCTTTGCCCTCAAATATGCTTCTGCTATTAATGAAAAATAGATTTTCTCTCACTTTTGGTCCTTTGGCATCTGTCAGAGAACAAACATACATGGGGTAGAGTTATTTCAATCAGGTACAACCAAACCTGCTGGGTGAGTCAAAGAAAATTAGCTGAGCCAAGAGCAATCTGAACAGTTTTCATTTAAGATTAAGTTTGGTGAGGATAAATAGATGTTGTTTTAAGCCACTGAATTTGCTTACTAGTTTAGATTTTTTGTGACGATGATAAAATACCTCAATAAGAGCAATTTAGTAAAATAGGGGTTTATTTCAGTTCATGGATATGATCCATCATAACTAGGATGTCATAGAGGTGAAAACTTAAAGGAGATTGTCACCTTGGATCTGTAGTCAGCAAAAAAGAAGAAAGTCTGCTAGTCCTTAGCTCATTCCCTCCACTCTGAACATAATTTAGGATCCCTACTTATCAAATTGTCCTAGCCATACTGGACAAGATCTGTGCAGAGATACACATTTTTCAGTTATAATAGCCATGCTACATAGCTTCATGCCTTACAATTTATCTCCTAGATGAGAGAAACAGGATCATGACATCTTTACTAACATCACCCTGTAAGTAAAAAACCTGCTAATTTAACATCATCTCCCTTATTATGTCTTACTTATGAAGCTTGTCAGAACTGAAGCATATTGGAGACATGTCAATCATAGATTGACAAGATTTAAATAATAAGAGTAGGGCTTTGTTCTGTAGCAGTTTATTCTGAGACAGAACATTCCATCTTTCAGGGAAATTAAAACCAGAAGGTAAACTACTCAGCATATCTTCAGGAAATCCCTGAAACAACCAGCCTCAGTAGGCCCTTCATCTGAACAGTAAGCAATAATGATGCCAGAGAGTTGTTTTTAGATAAACTAAGCCTCAAAGAACACTCTGAAACCAGATTGGCTGCCTGGAAGAAGCAGAAACAACTGAGCTGCCTTGGACAAGGCTAAAATCACCTGAGTCACTTAGTAAACTCTCCAAACTGTTGAGCTTCCTACAGGCTGTGCAGTGTGCTCCAGGCTCCCAGCTTTGTCAGCTGTCACCCATTTTGGGGTGTCCTTTGGTGATGCTGCTATCTTTGAGTCATTCATGTCCCTCTAGGCAACTCCTCACCCATAATCCTATAAGTAAAATGCATAGTTTCACTAAGTTGGTGTTATCTATGCTTTCGTTTGTTATGGGCTCTCAATTAGGGGTGAATACTTGTGTATGTTACATCTCCCCAGGACAAGTCTTTTAATACAACAGGCCTGGGTCAAGAGGTTAGAAGGTGTTCCACACAAAAGCTCTTCTACCATCATATTAGTTATGACAAGGCAGTGTTGGAATTACTGTGGCCATTTGACTTTAATGAGTACATTGTGAGTGGATTTGAGAAAAAGATCATGACTGAGTCTCATAACTTGATTAATTATTACACATGTCTTTATATAACAGATCTGTGTTTTATAACTATGAACTTCTTTAAACTTGGTAAGACCCCCTACGTAATAATGTGAGTGTTTATGTTTAGATCTTTATAAGAAATGCATAAACTAACTGACTGTGATAGAGATAATTATTAGCTCAATAGGTTATGAAATCTCCTAGGAGATGAGCTTTTCACATAGCCCTAAAAGACTATTTAACATCTGGGCATGCTAGTAAAGGATTGTGTTTATATGAAAACTGATGAGGACAAATGGACACTAGATGTCTGTACATCACATTATTCTGAGCTTGAATCCTGAACTAGATGCAAAAGGAAAAATCTAGCTGAGCAAAAACTTTCATCACTCTCTACTTCCTGACTATAGATGCAATACAACCAGTTGCTACAAGCTCTGGCTTTCATGGCTATTTTCTCATGACAGTCTATATCCTTAAAGTATAAGCCGAAATAATTCCTTTTTCCCTTCAGTTGATTTTGCCAAGGCATTTTATCACAGCAAGAGAAAGAGTAGCTAATAGTGACTTCAAAACATATTTCTGTATTCCTGGAATTGCAACATCTTGGTCATGGCAAACCTGCTGCCTGCCTACAATCTTGATTCATGGGTCATGATTTCTCATTGTTTTCTTGAAGAAGAAGAAAGTCTTGTTTGTCCACAAAGAAGGATCTCTTGTTTCTTCACCCTTTATAAAACCACTATTTAGTCCTTACCTTTCCCCCAAAGGCTCCATTTGCTAAAGCTGTCACTTGGAGAATTTAGCTTCAACCTATAAATGGGGGTGAGAATGGTCTATACAAATGCTATCGTAGGACAGAACATTATACATGATGTTTTTTTTTTTAAATTTATTTAATTTTAAATGCAATGGCATGAGGGTGTCAGAACACTTGGGATTGGAGTTATAGACAGTTCTTTTAACAACTGAGCTATCTCTCCAGCTCTGAGGTTGTCAATTTTATGAGGATATAATTTAAAGAAAAATATAAGGTAAAGAAAGTGATATTTTTGAGGTAACACTTGTATTAAATGGTGCAGCGAATTTCTAAGACTTCACCATGCCTATGATATTAACATTTATAACAATATTTTTAGTGTGGGTCAACATGTCCTGTGTTGCCCCCATTGTGAACAGGTGGTGTTTTTCATTATTCATTTTGGTTTATGATGCTAGACAAAGCTTATTTTTTTCCATTTCATTTTACCTGTTTTCACCTGATACCTGGCTTAGATCTTAGAGCACATGGGAGTTGAAATTTAATCCATCTCAGTAATTTAGGGAAAATTTGTGCAAAGACAAGCAGTTTATAAATCATTATGGAATACAGACTCAGACCTTATTTGTTTTAAACAAAGAGCAATATTAGAAGTAAAAAGTTTGGGCCATGAAATTGTAAGAGATGTCAGACACTGGAGCTTTTCATGGGACAGAAGTTCTGGAGTTCAAGCTGTACTACAGAGCAATTGTGATAAAAACTGCATAGTATTGGTACAGTGACAGGCAGGTAGATCAATGGAACAGAATTGAAGACCCAGAAATGAACCCACACACCTATGCTCACTTGATCTTTGATAAAGGAGCTAAAAGCATAAAGTGGAAAAAAAGACAGTATTTTCAACAAATGGTGCTGGCTCAAATGGCAGTTAGCATGTAGAAGAATGAAAATTGATCCATTCCTATCTCCTTGTACAAAGCTCAAGTCTAAGTGTATCAGGGACCTCCACATCAAACCAGATACACTGAAACTAATAGAAAAGAAAGTGGGGAAGAACCTCAAGCACATAGGCACAGGGAAATATTTCCTGAATAGAACAGCAATAGCTTATGATCTAAGATCAAGAATTGACAAATGGGACCTCAAATAGTTGCAAAGCTTCTGTAAGGCAAAAGACACTGTCAATAGGACAAAACGGTAACCAGAAAATTGGGAAAAGATCTTTACCAATCCTATATCTGATAGAGGGCTAACATCCAATGTAAACAAAGAACTCAAGAAGTTAGACTCCAGAGAACCAAATAACCCTATTAAAAATGGGGTACAGAGCTAAACAAAGAATTCTCAACTGACAAATACTGAATGGCTGAGAAGCACCTAAAGAAATATTCAACATCCTTAGTCATCAGGGAAATGCAAATTAAAACAACCCTGAGATTACATCTCACACCAGTCAGAATGGCTAGGATAAAAAACTCAGGTGACAGCAGATGCTGGAGAGGGTGTGGAGAAAAAAAGGAACATTCCTTCATTGCTGGTGGGATTGCAAGCTGGTACAACCACTCTGGAAATCAGTTTGGCAGGTCCTCCGGAAATTGGACATAATTCTACCAGAGGACTCAGCTATACCACTCCTGGGCATATACCAAGAAGATGCTCCAACATGTAGTAAGGGCATATGCTCTACCATGTTCATAGCAGCCTTACTTACAATAACCATAAACTGGAAACAACCCAGATGTCCCTCAACAGAGGAAAGGATACAGAAATTGTGGAACATCTACACAATGGAGTACCACTCAGCTATTAAAAACAATGAATTTATGAAATTCTTAGGGAAATGGATGGATCTGGAGGATATCATCCTGAGTGACATAACCGAATCACAAAAGAACACACATGGTATGCACTCTCTGATAAGTGGTTATTAGCCCAGAAGTTTGGAATACACAAAGTACAATCCACAAACCACAAGGAACTCAAGAAGATGGAAGACCAAAATGTGGACACTTCATTCCTTCTTAAAAGGGGGAACAAAATACCCACGAAAGGAGTTGCAGAGACTAAATATTGAGCAGAGACTAAAGGAAGGGCACTCCAGCCTGATATAGCTGTCTCCTGAGAGGCTCTGACAGTACCCGACTAATACAGAAGTAGAGGCTCACAGCCATCCATTGAACTATGTACAGGGTCCCCAATGAAGGAGTTAGAGAAAGGACCAAAGGAGCTGAAGAGTTTGCAGCCCCTTAGGATGGACAGCAACATGAACTAAGTAGTACCCTCAGAGCTCCCAGGGACTAAACCACCAACCAAGGAGTATACATGGTGGAACTGATGGCTCTGGCAGCATGTGTATAGTAGAGGATGGTCAAGTCGGTCGTCAACAGGAGATGGAGAGGCCCTTGGCCCTGTGAAGGCTCTGTGCCCCAGTGTAGGGGAATAACAAGGCCAGTAAGTGGGGGAGGGTGGGGTGGCAAGCAGGGGGAGGGGGAGGGAACAGGGGTTTGTTCTTGTTTTTGGGGGGGTTTGTTTGTTTGTTTGTTTTGGAGGAGGAACTGGGAAAGGAGAAATCATATAACATGTAAATAAAGAAAATATCTAAAAAAACCCCAAAGTTCTGGAGTTCAAAAAGTGTTATCGTACCTATAAGCTTGACAGGTAATACTAGACACAATTGCAACAAGAAAAGTGAAGATGTCAGGAAAGCTATGAGCCGAGAGGACATCCCATTTATAGGAGCCTTGAGGTAGCTGCTAGACCTTGATCAGGAACTAGAGAGTCTGACCTTAGCACACTCCAAGTAGCTATAGAAGTGCTGAAAATCAACAATAGGCACAGTAGATTTTTGCTTAATGGAACCTGGCCATAAATAACAGCTTGACAACAATCATCCACAGATGGGAAGCACGTCAAACTTCTCTGGTATGATCTTGAACTACACAGATGTAATCCTAGGAGCGCTTGCAGAAACAAGCACTCTAAGGGATGATGGGTCTTCTAGTCATTTATGGAATCACTGTTATGATGATTATTTTCCAATGAGCTATTAAAAATATAAAGGCTCTTGACATAACTGGAGGATGTTTGTGCATATACTTGGTATATGCCTGTGGATGTAGTTGAGATTTGTTAACTTGATCCTTGTTAGAGTTAGTTATCTGGAAAGAGGAACTTCAATTGAGAAAATGTCTTATCACCTTTCTGGTAGGTAAGGTAGTGGGGCATTTTTGTTGATTGGTTACTGATTGTGGGAAGGCCTTGACAAATATGGATTGTGCCACCCCTAAGCAAACCATGACAAGCAAGCCATTCCTCCCTCAACTCAGTCTCCTGGCTTCCCTTCACGGGGTACCATAAGATCAAAATGAAATAAACCCTTTGCTTGCCAAGATGCTTTTGGTCATGGTGTCTATCCCAACAATAAAAACATAAGTAAAAAGTGAACTTACTTTGATATCAATATAAATTCAGATATCACTGCTTGTTTTGTTTTCTTCAGACAGGGTTCTTATTGCACCTAGAACATATTATTTTCGTCAGATTAGTTGCCCAGTAAAATTGCACCGGATCTCCTGACATCTAAGGATATAGTTTGCAGAAACATGAACCCCCAGTTACCATGCATAGTACTTTATATAGTTACTGGGATCTAAACTCAGGACCTCATGATTACATAGCAAGCATGTATCCACTCAGTCATCTTCCCAGTCTCTTGCTGTAGATTACTGATATATGATATAGGCAGGTGTGATGAGGTCAGTGGCTGTGAAGGTCCCTCTTTCTTCAGGGACAAAAGGAGGTACTAGGTTTACAGGCACTAATTCATAATTATATTTACAGAAAGGATACTAAAGCACAGGATTCATTTTAGGACTCTGTGGTCTCAGGGTATCTCAACAATAAATTTATAAGATCAGATACTTGTAAAACTGACATCATCCTAATGACTGATGTTTATTTGAATTCTGCTGTTTAAATATACATCTTTCCCAATGGCTGAGTGTAAATAATGTTGGGATTAATAATAGTGGATCTAATTATATGTTCATGAAATTGAGGAAAAAATCAGGAGACAGATACAGGATACAGAAAACAAGGATGCCAACAGGAGGATTGTATTCCTGTTACAATTGATCACAGTGTCACTAACCATTTGTGATAAGCCAGGAATAACAAGACTTCCCCTGTTCTCTATGCCAGCTCATGAACTATACAGAAATTGAGCTAGACAAGGTTCTTAGTGTATTAATGTTTCCTTTTTTGTGTATGTCAGAAGCTTGTTAAAGAGCATAAAGTTCACACTCTATAAGCACTGACTTTAACATGACCCACAAGCTCATTATTATCCAATTATTTCTTTTTGTTATTTCTTATGAAGGAAAAATAAAATTGTGTAGAAAAAAGTTCTTTACAAAAGTAAGAAAGTTCTCTGTGTGAGAGAGATCTCTGTTAAAGGGAAAAGTGGGCACCTTGTCTCTGGAAAAAAACATTAAGGATTTCAAGGCTGAAGGAAAAAGCAGAAAACCAAGAGATACATATGGACAGATTGATACATATATGCAATTAATAAATAGTTACATATAAATATACAATGTACAGAAAAACATTTTAAGTACCTGACTACTTGGACTGCTAATACTGGTAAACTTTCCAATCTGGTATCAACCTTTAAAATGACTCAGTAGATAGTAAAGCTCTATGATAATATTAAAAATTCTGAGTGCATCCTTTAAGAAGTGAGGTAGAAATGAATCTAAAGCAGAGGTAGAAAAGGATAAAAAGGAATAAGGCAAGACAAGAGAGGAGGAGAAAAGGGAGGAGAAAGAGGGGAAGGGAAGGGTGAGGCATGGAGAGAAGTGGACAGTATGGACAATTCCGTGATGCTGAAAGAATTCAGATCAAGTGAGGTAGAGGTTTAGAAGAATGAGTTTTAGACTAAAACTTTAATTCACAGAGAACAAAAAAATATTTTAAGCATGGTTTCCCTTCCTTTGCTTCATTCTTAAAGTTAATTCCTAAAGTTGCAGTTATTCAAGTTTTAAATCACTTTTAGATTTAATTTCTTTATGAAATTATGGGACATATTTGAAATTAAATTTGAGCATACCTTCATATCTTTGGTTTTTTAGGTTCTTAATAATGTTTAATCTCATGGCAGAACCGCTAATAAGTTATATTGTATAACATGGCCAAATGTACATAGCTTTGGAAAAGTTGAATACAAATTGAGTTTTTAATTTTGACTTCTGATCGTGATGTAATGAAATAATTTAAAATTACCCTCCTGCAGTATGCAACAAATTGAATGGATGAAATATTTGACCAACTCATTTAACTCATGAGACAACATGCAGAAAAATACTGATCACTGAAAATGAGGCTAGGCTCAATGCTGCTTTTACTTTACTTCTGTTCATTTATACATTTGTCATCTATAAAAATATTTATTTAGCTTTTGAATTGTGCATTGATGTTGATTTGTTAATTGACTGATTGTTCTCTCTCTCTCTCTCTCTCTCTGTGTATGTTTGTGGAGGGGGCATGGGGATAGGGCAGGGAGAGAGAGAAGAGGGGGAGAGAGAGGGAGATGGAGAGAGGGAGAGGGAGAGTGCAAGAGAGAGGGAGAGAGAAAGTGAGAGAGGAGGGGAAATGAATTTGGTTCTACAAATAGGTGCCACCGTTAGCCTGAAGAGGTCAGAAGGCTACTTGTAACTGCTTCTTTTCATCAAAACTAGGTGTCTTGTGAATCAAAGCTGAGTCAGCCTTGGAGAAAAATGCCCTTACTCACTAAGCTACCACTCTAGGCCCATTTAGGTCTTCAAACAAGATCTTCTGTTGTTCAAGCAATTCTATAACTAATTATATAATCTTGAACTCAGTTCTCCTTCCTCAACAACTTGTATGCTGAGGATATTGATGTGAGTGTTAGTACCACATACAGTTTCTGCTTTTAACTGGAGGAAATTCCTTCTGAGATGCAATCAGGGAAATCCATTACATGAAACTCAAGAAAAGGAAAAATTAGTTATTCCAACTTGAAGTAAGTGCTATATTATGTGCCTCTGGGATGTGTAGTTGTGTGTATGTTTGTGTGTGTGTGTGTGTGTGTGTGTTGTTTATCCATCATACTGCAGCTCACAAGCACTTATGGTATTATATGTCAACCAACATTTTAAAATAGTGAGCTTTAAGAAGACAGAATTGCTAGGGGCCTGATTTGTACATTGCGTACTCTATGCGTGTGTTGGATGATCATAATCTAACCTTAAACTGTGTACAGAATTAATAGTCATCAATAAATGAATAGAAAAAGAGTGTCTATGGCTGCGTGTCCAAGGGAAAGAAATCCTTGGCTCTTATGTCTGAGCCGAAGTACGAACTCCTGCTCCTTAAGATAATTTTACTGATTTTCAGGTTTTGCTGTAGTATTCTGCTGTGTGCAAAGAGAAGACAAAGACTAAGCACCAGATGCTTCCATGAAAAGAAGCAGTATGGGGGATATGTGAACCTCATGATTTCCAAATATTTAAAGTTGTACATGGCAGAGAGCTTCCTAAGAGAGACACATTGAACACATAGGCTATCAGTCAACAGGATCCATTATCATAACAGTGGGATGGATAAACTTTCCCTAGAACATATGCCAATACTCACTCTATCCTAAATAACCCCCCCCAAAGTTCTTAAAACGTTTGAAGAAACACAAAGTGATGAAACGAAAGCCAAATGTTCTTTAAAGAAAAAAAGAGTATCTACCACTCAAAGAGTGCCATGACCAAATCTTCCTCAAAAGCCTCAACTCAGAACACTGCTGCATAGGTATCACCCTCAAACATACGGGCTTTGGAAAGACACATTTTTTCCTAAAATAACATTTATGAAATACTTTAGAAATCCTGGAGAAAAGTAGGCATGGAGGAACTGAGCTTAAAATGACAAAAATTGGCAACTATAGTAAGTTATGAACTGTAGTGAAAGAGAGTATTTTAAGGAAAGAATAACAAATAGGTATCATAACAATAAAACTTTCCAATGAAACAGAAATTAATATCACAATATGGTGAATAGACAAATATAGATAATTTCATAATGAAATGTCTGTTCACCAATAATGTCTGTTTTGTAGTGACTTTTAAAAATTATACATCTTTAGAGAAACCCAGTGCAATGAATGTGTTATCCCTTTTGGAATGTGTTATCCCTTTTTGGAATATGTTATCCCTTAAGGCTTTTGAGGAAGATTTGGTTGACTAGTGAGATCCATCCCAGAAAACCCCTCCCAAATATTACAGGCTATTGACAATACCAACTGTTACCCTACAGAACCTGACAGTAGGAACCTCTTATTGAAGGCCTACATATTTTAAACACAGATCACAGAAAAGTTAAACTAGTACTCACCTGAAAGCCACATTCCTTCTGGCTATCTTTCATAATGCTGGAAAATGCTATGGCTATGCTTGATACAAAAAGTAAGCATTGTTCATAAGTAATCATCATTCATACCCAACTCTGAACCCTATAATCTACAATAATGACAGCCTGGTAAGACATGCCTTTTGGTGCAATAGTGAGAAGAACACAATGGAAGTAACCAATTACTTCTACTTAGGGTTAAGTAGAAGGGTCTGGTCAATGAAAGGAAATCCATACCTGGCCTCCATACCTGGGCTAAAAACATCTGAACAGACAGATCATAAGCCCTAGGGGAGAACCTACTACAATTGCTCTGCTAAAGGGGCACAGTATGAAACTGACTCCTGATTATATCTCTATAACCATGGATTAGAACATCTCTCAACCCTCATAAGAGAAGAATCCTTTTTGTAGTAGATTGCAGTTAACTAAGAGACCCAGAACTGATCATATTCAGTTAATATAATTCAGATAATATTTTTAGTCTTGAATGTATCATAATTCATTACTATAAAATTAAAATAAGATCAATTATAATTAAAATATAAAATCAAATATATGTAAAGTATTCATGCATGTAATTTAAATCTATGTATTTGAATATAATAAAATACATAAATAAAATAAACTTATTTAAATGTATATTATTTATGTGTGCTGTATATATGTATTATATATCATATATTGTGAGTTTTATATATGGTAACATTAGAATGGTACATGTAATATTCATAGTAATTCTCTCTAGTCCATATTTAATGTGATCAATACATATTAGAAAATATTAGGTTTTTATCTATGTGGCAGAAAATTGATTGTTAACTTGGCTGGCTCTAGAATCAAGTACAGGATAATCTGTTTGGATATCCGGGAGAAATTTTCTAGATTTGATGACTTTAAGTGTAAAGGCTTATGCTAAGTGTGGGCAGCATCAGTCGATGAGCTGGGGCTCTAGACTACATAAAGAGAGGAATCTAGCTGGTCAACAGCATTCACCATTCTCTGAATCCTGACTAGGGGCAGAGTGTGGCCATGTTCTTCTTGATCCTGCTGCCATGCCTTCTTCACCATGACAGAAAATACACCCTAGAACTGTGAACCAAGATAATCCGTCACTACCTTAACTTGCTTATTGTCCAGTATTTGGTCACAAGGATAAGAAAAATAATTAAAAATTATTAAATAATTAAACACTTAAAAATAATAATCAATATATTCTACCTAAATTTAACACTATATTTATTAACAAATGTGATTGTTTATCCATTGTTAAATACCACTTTAGTGTACCTTAGCAGTATATTAGAACATGTTTGTTTTTCCATTTCTTCTCATTGCTGATAAGATAAATGAAACTTTGTATTGTGATTTTTAATCATGGTTGCCATCTTAGTTGACTCTGGAACCTAAGAGATAAGCTTCGGGACACATCTATGAGTGAATTTCTTGACTATATAATAGAAGTGGCAAGAAACATCTGAAATCTGTATGGTATCATCTAGTGGTATTCCAGATATAAGGAGGTTCAAGAGGAAAACTGCTGAGATTATCCACCCTGTTGGCCTTGTTGGTAAGTTCACTTCGTTATTATGCTATCATTGCCGTTAGCTCTACAAAACCATTTACCTTAACTTAAGGTAAATGTTAAGGTAAACATTTACTATTGCTTATTTTCCTCATGTGAGGTTAAGTAAGAATACACATTTCTTTCTTTCTTATTTTATTTTTTTTAGGTTTTTGAGACAGGGCTTCTCAGTATACCCCTGGCTTTTCTGGAACTCACTCTGTAGACCAGGCAGCCTCGAACTCAGAAATCTGCCTGTCTTTGCCTCCAAAGTGCTGGGATTAAAGGCATGTGCCACTACTGCCCGGCTAGAATACATATTTCTAGGAATTTCTAGAGATGTACAATGTAAAATAGGAAGCACTGGGCACTGAGTATATATTGAAAATGCCAATTTCCTTATTAAAACATACATTGTGTAATTGGAAAGAGGAATCTGTTGCCCAAAATATCTCCCTATCTTACAGAAGTCAAAATCTCAGCTAGAATGACCTCATGTTTCCTTCCTCCCCAACTGCTTTCCTTGTTTCCAATATCTCCTTGTTCCTGAAGCACCCAACGATAAACATAACACGTATTTTAAAATGGAGCTACTTTTTAAAAGTATGCAACTGCTTGCAGAGACAGATTCTCCAACTGGAGAAGCAGAAGTCCTTCTGTAAAGACAGATGGTTGTACACTTGTAACATCTCAGACTGTGAGTGCTTAGAAAACAACACCTCCAAACATGGTACTTTTGGGCTACTAATCACCACAACCAAGAGGAACATCGACAATAGCTAATGCATAGAGGGCTTTTCTTTGAAGCTTTTCCTTTGACTGGATGTTGTATGCTCATGCCTGTTCAAATGGGTCTGAATGAAACATCATTCCATATATTTAATGCACACTAACAAGTTACAGCACAAAGCTCTCAGACATACCAGTAATCACTCCATTGCAACACACATCTTTCTTTCATTACCCCAGAGCTCAAGGATACAGTTGTGCAGCACAGAAATGGGTATAGAATTGTCCTGATGCCAAGAATCCACAGTGGTTAGGTGACATGCTCATCCTTTCTTTAGTCTATCTTAGAGGCCCTAAATGCTTCTCGATCTCTTTTTAAATTTCTGGAGTTCCCATTGTTCTCTCCCTGTGAAGAGGACAGGTGATACAAATCTTCTTTGGTTATTATTAGAAAAGTTTTCATCTTCTGCGATGTTTCCATGAAAAACAACAAATCCTTATTCTCTTTCTGTTCCTATGCTCTTTTCAGTTTATCTCCAAGCCTCAGTTGACGACCTCCAACAAGTAGAAAGCCGATTTTGGCATCCATATGTGAGCCAACTTAAAAAAAAAATCAAGTTCCTTATATCTAATAACTTAACCCAAACCCGAAAGTCTCTGAAGTTTTAAGTTTAGCATAATTTAGAGAACAGCAAGACAGCACAGTTCTCATAATAACAAAACAAGACAATCAGCAATTACAGGAAATATAACCAGTGAGAAAGAGAGATCAACAATTTAATCTCCAGATTTACAAACAAAAACAAAACTCAAAAAACAAAACAAAAAAAACAAAATACAAAAGAAATACTTTCTGGAAGAGACGAGAGGCAAAAAGACTAGATTCTTTTAGCAAATTCCGCCAAAGGTTAAGTTTATATTTTATTTTCAAAGTTTTTCAATATGAAGGATAAAGTACTATTTTAAATATCCTTACTCCCCATAATCAAGTACATTAACTTCATGGAGCTGTCAATTTGCTTGATTTGTATTAGAGCCAAACTTTGGATATGTTCTCCCTGTTCAGTGATAAGGTGAGAAGTCTTGCCTGTCCATGCACTTTTCTGTTTAATATTTGAAAATTAATCTGAGGTGAGAGGTATTTGTGGTTCTGCAGTGTGGCACTTTGGGTTACACTTTGCAGTGTAACTTTGGGTGGATACAGCACTGTGAGAATTCTTGAAGAGACAGCTACTGCTTCCTCCTAATTTCTATTGAGAAAGTCTCTGAGCATTACAGTTTCTTTCGGGAGGAGGGTTTCACTTGGAGTCACGGACAAACTTGCTGAGTTGAGATGTATTGTGTCTCCTACTAGAATACAGAACTAAGAAAAAGCTCCAGGCAAAGGTACCACAGAGGTGACACGGAAGAAGGGATGGTGCCCAGGAGAAGGGTAATGAAAACCAGGTTTCAAGATGATGCTAATTATATTAAAATCAAAAGACTTGCAAATCCTGTCCTCATAAGTATCCAGTCAAATGTGGATAAAAGAAAGGCACTATGGGAATGTCAGAGAATGGTGCTCTTACTTTATTTTATATTTTATTTTGTTTGCTTTTAGCTACTTGAGACAGTACTTCACTGTGCAGCTCTGCCTGTCTTCAACTTCTATGTATATCAGGCTGGCCTTGATCATTCTGCCTCTGTCTCCTGCATAATAGGATTACAGGTATGTGCCACTCTACCCAGCCTGTTGTGCTTTTAAGTTAGGTATCTTAAACTGTATGGCAGTGACACCAAAGTGACATTATGAAGCTCTCTAGTCTTAGAAAACAGAACTATTGTGAGCCAGTTCTGGTACCCTGGCACTCTTCCTTTAACACCACTTTGCTTTTTCTCCCTTTCGCTCCCACCCCTAACAGTTCAATTTTCCAGCAGGCTTCTTTTTTCCTTCCTACCAAAAGGACTTTCATTACAGTTGATTAGCATTCAATGAGTAATCCTTTGGTTCAAACCCCACTTCATTGATTTGCAGAAGTGCACAAGGAATGCTGCTAGTGTGAACAAATTGAATTTGACACTAAAATAAGACTCATATGTCAGGTTTTCAATGAAAGCAGCACAAGAGAAGGAGAGCAAAGAGGCAAAGTTAGCAAATAGCCCTGGGCACGGATCAGGTAAATGTGTTTGAAAAGCAGCAGGCAAACACCTCTCCACAGGGCCCCTGAAGTTGGAGCCTGACCAGGGCCCGAGGCATCTAGAGGTTTCTCTGTTGGAAGGGGGGGGGGGGCATAGAAAGCAGGAAACAAACCTTCCTTTGTCACAAAATGTGGAAAAAAATCCAAAATACAGAGAAAAGTAGTAATACAGGGATCAAAGTGACATGTATCAAAACAATACCATCCTCAAGCTCAGCTAATTGCTAGCTCAACCCATTTTCCTCATCAGTAAATTGGAACTAGAATAACACCTTAGAGCTATTATGAGAGCAAATTACTTTCATTATCTCTCACTGCTGTCTCCAACCATACTCAAGGCTGCTTAGTCTTATACAGAAAGTTGACTGCAAGTTAGCCATTCCCACTTTTTAATGTTCCATCTACTCCTTTTATATTTTTTAGTAGTTGAGTTGAGTATTACAAAGATGACATTTTGAGAATTCCAAAATATTTATTACTGTTTTTTTATGAATAATCAGCCTTTTGAACTAAAAGGAGTAAACTATGCATTATGAAATCTTAAAGCTGAGAGATTTATGGTAAGAGCAGGGAGTTTATGAGAGTCAGAGGTGGTAGATGACCCCAGCATCTTTCAGATATAGCAGGACAAGTGCAAATATGTAGTTACAGGTGTGGCAGCAAACACAAGACATGTGTACATTTAAACCTGACAAAGCCTTGCACTGAAAAGGGGAAGGTGGCACAAATTCCCTTCCCTGACCAAGAAGCTCTTTGTAACTGGCACCTATCACTTACTATGCAAACTACACTCCATGGCACTCATGAAACCCAGGAATTATCAACCAGCACAAAATGGGCTGTGTATGTGTGCATGTGTGGTATATATACATATATGTATATGTATATATAGAGTATGCATATACTTGATATATGTATATATATATGTACATATATACATATGTATGTATGTATGTATATATGTATATACATACATATGTGTATATATACATATATACATATATACATATATGTGTCTGTATATATACACACATATATATACATATATACATGTATGTATATATGTATATATATATACTTGCTTTGTTTTAAAACCTTTTGCTTTACCAGTTTTTTGTTTGTTTAGATTTGAATTTTTTTGGATTTTGTATTTGAAGCAAGAGAACATGAAAGTGGATGGGTAGGGAAGTGGGGAAGATCTGGGAGTAGTTGGAGGAGGGGAAACATGATCAAATTATATTATATGAACATAATTTTTAAATATGACATAATGTGTTGTTCCTTTTAAACAGCTATTATTGAGATGGGTATTTTTTGATATATCTCATTTTGAATAGAGACCCATTCTGAATTTCGCAGGTGATGAAAAAATACAATTTCATCAATTGTAACCAATTTTAACTGCTAACTTATTGAAAATGTGGCTTCATTTCACTTTGTGTACTAATGCACAAGTTACTTTAATCGTGTGTACTAATCATGTTCTTTATTAGTATCAAGCCCACGGTTACTAGTTCGTTATGGTTCCCAACTCTGAGGAGTCACTCTAATCATTTATCCCTTCAATATCAACATTAGATATGAGGTCGATTTAAAGAGACCTTTTGATGTGTTGGAGCGGCGGGTCGTGTCAGAACATACCACAGTAGGCCCAAACAGTTCCACGTGTAAGATGTCTAATTGAGAGGGTGGGGGTAATGGCACGGACGCGGAAAGAGAGGAGAGAGAGAGAGATGGAGGAAATGTTCCCCGTATATATATGGGTTGTGACATAGCAGCCTCAGGTAAAGGTGGGAGGTGAGCCCCATGGATTCTGGGAATATGGTGACTGTTGCCCTGGCAACAGGTCTGTGGACCGGCCCATGTATCGCCACAGGCTTTGGATGTCTTGATGCTAACTCCTTTGGATTTGTTTCCTACTTCATTCTTGGAAATGTTTGCAGCTGTGGGTAAACTTCCCCATAATTAGTTAAAGTAAGAAATATATTGTGAAACTGCACATGGTGATGCCGGTCTGTAATCTTCACTCTTAAGAAATGGAGAAACATAAGAAGTTCAAGCCTAAGCTGAACTAGATGATACTTTTTCTCAAATCAATTAAACAAGCAAGCAAACAAGTCATGTATCCATCTCATTTCAGTAGAGGTTCACCTTACTCCTGTTTCAGACACACATTGCAAAACTCCTCTCTAGTAGGAAGTACTTTCAGGTATTGTGATCCTTGAGTTAGTTTTGCATTTTAATAAAGAATGTCTAAAGCGACAGACTCCAGCATAGATTATAAGTCCATGTGCTATCTATCTATCTATCTATCTATCTATCTATCTATCTATCTATCTATCTATCTATCTATCTATCTGATATGTTAATTTCTCTATATGTAGAAAGAATAAAAGAGATGTACTAGATTAGTGTAGTCACTCGATTATAAAATCGCAGAAATTTTGTGATAGTTTATCTGTGATCTTGTCACCTGTGTGAGTTGATCTGTTTTAGCTGTATAGATACAAAAATGAAGGACAGATATGAAGTCCCAAAAGTGAGGAAAATATGCTATAACTCTAAGTCTACAGCTAAAGACATTTAGGAATACCTCATGTGAAGGCTGGCATCAAAGAATGAGTTAGGAACTTCTGAAGTGACTAAAAACATCTCTTGGCTCTAAAAGACAGAACCAAAAATTTTCTTTCTCTATCTTTCTATTAATCTACCCTACACACCCAGGGTGTTTGAATGGTTGCACCAACATTGAGGGTGCTTTTTTTTCCCATTGATGTCACACACCAATCCCCTGCAGAAATGCCAGTGTGGGCATACCTAGGAAAGCATAATCATTCTAGTTAAGTCTCAAAACCTTGTGTTTTTCTTTTACCAGGAGAGGTATGATGCCTGTGACTACTGATGCAGTAAGAATCACTAATATATGTAAGAGATTGTTTGTCCAGTTGCTGGGTATTCTCAACCCAGTGAAGCTGACACTCAAAATCAATTGCTACAATACGTGTTAAATCCTAGTACATGACTTCTTTCTTGTATGTCTAGAGATGATGGTAACTACAAAAGTTTTCGTTCCTCATAGTTTACAGGGCAGTCTCCAAGTTGTGTGTTAGTTTATTTTTTTTTTCTCCAAATGTTAGCAGCTTGGCAGTAACAAGATAATGAATCACAGAAAAGAAAAAACATTTGAGAATTCTAATATTTGTACTGTTTTCTTTTTCCATTGATTTCCTATTCTCCCTTTTATGTATAGACAGAATGAGGAAAATTTACACAAGCAGAAACTGTTGAGTGATCCTAAGAAGTCTATTTCCTCTAAAACTCATACTTCCTTCTACAGTTATGGAATCTTGGGAGAGGAGACTATGGCCTATTTCAAGGCTTATACTGAAGATGTACAGAATAAATGACAACTACCAAATCTGCCAGAACTATAAGTATAGTCTGAGTCGAGAGAATGATGTCTACCTTAAATCACAGGACAGAGCACACAACTGTATAAGTCTTAGAGTTACTGTTACTATGCTCAGAGTAAACTCAAGGGTTTGCTGCAAAACCAAACCCTTGAGTGAGTGGGAATATGAACAATTTGCTGAGTAACATCTCTGGATGAAGGAATGCCAAAATACCACAGGAGCCTATAGAAAAAGGGTCTGAGATCATGAGAAAGCTGAGATAGGCTTCTAGGGCAAGAGACAAGGGTCATTGAGTCAACTTTTTTATTGTTTGTTTTTGACTGGAATCATACTTATTATTTTTGTAATAATTTTTAAAGTAAACAGACACTCAGTTCTATTACAATATTTTCAAACAGGTGCTCCATCGTGTCTTGCTTATATTCAGCACTCACGGACTAAGCTGACTCTTGAATACTATGTAGACACTGGGTCTGCAGAGAAGATGGAGGAACACGTCTATTAGAGAGCAGCTGAGTATTGTGGATCATTTAGGGAAGCTTGAAGGTTACATGGTTATCACAAATGTCACAAGGTAGAGTAGCTTAAAGGTAAATAAGGAAAGATATATCCTTTAAGACACCCAAGGGATTTCAATATTTTTTCCAATGAAGTGTTTTTACATTTAACCTTTTTCACTTGTTTGAGAACAGTAATCAATTTAAGTCAGATGAGTCAATAATTCTGAAAATCCTTTAGTGGTTTCTATTTCACTAAAGATAAAAATGCAACTAGTAATAGCAATATGCTATGTGCTTTCTCTGCTTTAACCTTTTCATGTCCTGACAAGCTGTCCTTCCAATTACTACAGCCAATGGTGAAGCCTGTCAGCTACTCTTCAAGTTTAAGTGAACTCTTGACTCAGTATTGTTTCTCTGGGGTTCCTGAAAAATCTCTCTTCCAAATTTATGCCATGTTTACTGTATTCCTGAAGATCTTTGATACACAACTTCTGCTGACTATGCATTTCAGTTCACTGAAGTTACTGAAACCAGGTAGCTTCATAAACCTCATAAACCTCATAAACAGTAAAGTCTTACTGACCAGTGTTTTGTGAGACGTGAAGCCCAAAACCTACAATATATTCACTGGCTGGTGGAGACCTGCTTCCTATTGCGTAGATGATGCCTTTTTCTTGTGTGTCCTTATGATGAAAGTGTCATGGTAGCCCTTGTAGTTGCATTTATGATAAGATTAATCCACTCAAGGTATCCCCCTTGATAAGCATGGTGATAGCTAGTCTTCACTGTCCAACTGACTGAGTTTGAAATTGCCCAGGAAAGAAATCTCTAGCCATGTCTGTGAGAGCCATTCCTAAGTAATTAAACTGAGGTAGGAAGGCTTAGTGCCTACTCCCAAATGTGGATAGTACTATTACATGGGAGGAGGGCCCCAGAGTGAATGAAACCAGTATTCAATTCTCCTGGATGCCAGAGTGCATAGTGGAGCTTAGCAGAAAATTGTGGGAGTTATCTATCTCTTTCTGTATTGGTCTAGAGAGTCAGACTCAAGTTGTTAGGCTTAGTTAAGCACCCTTACTCACTGAGCCATCTTTGTGATCCATGTATATGGTAGCATGATATGTCGCTATGGATGTCTCTCACTCAACATCCCTTCCAGCTGGCCTCTTTGACTTGGGGGACTCAGTCAGTAAAGGAGGAATTTTATAGCCTTAAAATGTTTTGGAACATCAAGAAGAAACAGATCTCATGAGAGATGCATGTTTACACACCAGTACATAATATGTCTCTTCTTCAAATAACTTATTTGATGAAATCTGTGAGTATTTTATGTTGCCTCAAAATCTTACAATACGCTATTTGACATTAGTTTTTGAGGTAGTATTTTCACTCCATCAAAAGTACCTAGAAATCTCCAGCCAAAGCTAATAAAGATCAAGTTATAGCAAGATAAATCAGCTAATAGGTCACTGAAGTCTGTTACTCAACCATTAATTGCAACCTGTATAAATGTTCCTTTATCTGTGTGTTTCGATTAAGTCACCTTCCTCTTGAGCTACCTAACACAGATTTTGGTGGAATTTTATTTTAAAGTACTGTAATGTCATAAGAGTAGAAAAAAAGTCTACAATTACATGAGGAATAGAGGGGGAAAAGAAATAAAAGGTTATTTTGTTTGTTAAAGGTCAGTCTAGTTGGGCCCCACACATTGATTTTTCTCAGCTGTTAGTTAAACAAGTCTCAAAAATAAATGTATTACAGGCAATGGTGTGTTTGCACCCATCGAGCTGAGCTTTAATTCCAGAATGCAATCAATATGGTTTTGTGTTTCCATAACAGAACATGAGCAGAAAATCTGTGATTGAGGCATATGTGTTTGTGGGGTTGCTGATATTTCAGGCCAGTGACTGCTATGACAAATGATACCTTGCTTCCAATCAATAACTCATAAGCCACAATTTACTTTTCTTTACCTTGAACTATAACCAAAGAGGCAAGCGTCACTATAATTTCCACTTAAACACGGGTAAGAGTAGACTGTGTGTGTGTGCATGTGTATGTGAGAAAAACCCAAAGGGCAAACAAGACCACCAAAAGCTATAGTTTCTGCTTTTGGGGATTGGAGGCTCATGTGGTTGTGGCTAGAGGAGGTGGTAGTACAAAAACCTGGCAGTATACAATTGGACTTCTAAGAATCTTTAAGTCCTTTGACTCAGGACACTGCTTTATGTATGTCTAACAGAAAAATATACTGTTAGGGAACTGGACAGATTATATGCAAAGCTGCTTATTACACCATCACTCATAATAACAGACAGAAACAAGCTGACTTCCTATCGGTAATCATTGAAAATGGTGTGATTTGAGCAGGATTGAGCCTCATTAACACAATATCCAAGTGACAAAAGAAGTATATGATAAGGAAAGACATATTCCTTGCATTTGCCTATGTGTATGACATTTCTCCAGCATATGTATTATTTGTTTCCCATGTTCAGTTATATGATGTCATTGATAGCATAATATCTTCGCTTTCAGAATGTCAGACTTCCTTGAGTCCATCAGACAATATTACATTCAGTGAAATTTTAAGTATATGAAATATTTCCGCCATTTATATATTTCCCAAATGAGTATAATATCATCATTCTGTTTTTTTGTTTTGTTTTGTTTTTGGTTTTTTGAGACAGGGTTTCTCTGTGTAGCCCTGACTGTCATGGAATTCACTCTGTAATCCAGGCTGGTCTCAAACTCAAACTCAGAAATCCACCTGTCTCTGCCTCATAAGTGCTGGGATTAAAGGCGTGCACCACCACTGCCCGGCAATATCATTATTTCTATCATATGATTTGATCTATTGAAATAATATACTGACATAAAAACATAAAGTGGAGAGAGAAAACATGGTCTATTCTCCCTTTACACACACAGTAATAATAATCCCTATGCTTAAAACAAATAAATTTTTAAATCAAAAGAGAAATGGAGGTTAGAAATGGTATATAAGTGTTAGCTTTATCAATTTTTTACGAAAGCCTTTAAGAAAGATCTTAACATATGAAACACAGAAAATTAAGCATATTAATAGAGGAATCAAATGTAAAGTTTGCAAAGGAGGATATACAAATACAAAATAATACATGTTCATTTTAAAGATTATACTCAAATACTGAATGCTCATGGATGGTATGATTTGTCAGTATAATTAGGACTACATTTTAAATAATATTTCTTAATGTTAAAAGAATAGTTGAAGCCATTGCCTGACTGCTATCAATGAGTCATGCTGTCCTATGTTTCCTCACAGCGCCCCTTAAGGAAGGAGTGGCTGCTTTTCTAAGTGGTGGGTAATTCTCTGACAAAGACCGCATCTCCTTATTGACCGCATCTCCTTATCTTAACATCTTGGAACCTCTACTTTGAATCTCCAGCCACAGTCCTTCACTCTCAGCTATATCATGCCACAGTCACGTGCAAGCCTGCTTACTCACCCTGTTTCAGAGAGTCTACTTTTTGTGGTACCAACTGAGATCTATCAACTCTCAGAGGGAGATCTCTGAACTCTCCACATCACTAGGTGTTTCAAGTTTCACCAGAATTTGGTGGTCATGATGCATGAGAACTGAAAAAGCCTTATTAAGTACCATATCTTCATTCTGATGGTCAGGCCGTGAGAGGCAATGATTGGGTAATTTATTTTGGAAGTATATTCCAGCATATTCAAGAATTCTGTAACCTTAAAACCTTTACTAATTCAGAAGGACCTTGGATCTTTATTAGGCTTATTTCCTACTATTTTGAGAATATAATTTTAATTTTCATTGTTAAAGTTGTTTGGGGCAATGAGATGCCTAGAATATTAGCCAGGTTTCAGCATGGCTATGAGCATGGCTGTGAGGGTGTTTTCATGGAAAAAATAACTGACTAAGGAATCCCTGCTCTGAATAAGGATGACCCATTTTTTTTATGTTATTTTTTACTGATTCACTTTACATCCCACTCACTTTCCCCCTCCAAATAGCTCTATCCTACAATCCTTACCCATGCCCCCTCCCTTCTGCTCTGAGGGTGTGGTGCCCTCCTGGGTATCCCCAAACCTTGGCTCTTCAAGTCTCTTCTAGACTAGGCATAATCTCGCCTACTGATGACAAACAAAGCTGCCCAGCTAGAAGAACATATTCCATGTACAGGCCGCAGCTTTTGGGACAGCCACAGTTCAAGTTGTTCAGGACCTACATGAAGACCATGCTGCATGTCTGCTACGTATGTGCAGGGAGACCTAGGTTGAGCCCCAAGGATCAAAGTTAGTTGATTCTGTTGGTTTCCTGTGGGGTTCCCATCCCTTTTAGGGCCTAAATTTTTCTTCCTATTCTTCCATAAGAGTTCCCAAGCTCCATCCTCTATTTGGCTGTGGGTGCCTGTATCTGTCTGAATCAGCTGCTCTCAGAGGACAATATGCTCTTGTATCCAAGCATAGCAGTGCATAATTAATAGTGAGGGATTGATGCTTTTCCATGGAATGGGAACCACTTTGGAAATCAATTTAGCAGTGTCTCAGAAAACTAGGAATAGTTCTACATCAAGACTCCACTATACCACTCCTGAGCATACCAAAAGACACTCCAACATCCTACAAAGACACTTGCTCATCTACATTCAAAGCAGCTTTATTCATAGTAGCTAAAAACTGGAAACATCCCAGATGTCCCTCAACTAAAGAAATGGTAAAGAAAATGTGGTACATCTACACAATGGAATACTATTCAGCTATTAAAAAACAAGACATCATGAATTTGGCAGGCCAAGAGATGGAACTTGTGAATATCATCCTGAATGAGGTAACCTAGTCCCCAAAAGACATGCATGGTATGTACTCACTTATAAGTGGATAGTAGCCATAAAATCTAGGTACCATGCTATATTCCACAGACCCAAAGAAACTAAACAAGGCAGGCTCAGTGATGATCCTTGAATATCACTTAGAAGGGGGAATAAAATAGTCACAAGAGGCAGACGGGAGGAGGGAACTGGGAAGGAGCAGCCACGGGGAAGGGAATGGGGGTGTTCAGGATCAGGTGTGGGGAGGAAACGAAGAGATGGATCAATGACCATAAAGTTGAATGGAAATCTATGTCTGGGCGTGGTGAGAAAATAGGGGTATCTCCAGGATGAGACATGGCCTGGAAGACACTTTTTTGCTAGAAACCTGGGAAGAATGACGAGGTATGTGTGTGTGTGTGTGTGTGTGTGTGTGTGTGTGTGTGTGTGTTGGGAGGGGTTTCTACCTAATGCTAGTATTTCTTATTTTTGCATCATGCTACAACCAGATGTGACCTGCTGTGATGCTTTCCTCACCATGGTAGTATTCTCTTCTCTCATACCGTAAGTTAAAGTTAATTCTTCCTCTTTTGTCTCTAGCCTGTGTTTTGTCACAAGGAGAAAAATGGCTGACTTCCTCCAACCACATGCCCTTTGCTATTCAATTAGCATCTGTCATTAAAACACTGCAACAATATTTCTGTGTGACAGCTAATAGTGATTAAAATACCAGTCCATGAAGAATATCTACTAAAAAAAGAACTGACTTCATCAGGTAGGCATGTGGGTGTACCTTGTAGCATTTTTCTTGATTGCTAATTGATGTAGGAGGGCAAGTCCAATGTAGGCAATGCTATCTGTATCAGAAATGTAGATGAATGTGAACTCAGGAGAAAGGCAGTAAATAAAAACCTTTCATAGTTTCTAGCTTCAAGCTTTTGTATTCATTTTCCTCCTTAGATTTCTTTAATGATGTACAATCACCTATAAGATGAAAAAGCCCACCGAGTGGTGGTTGTGCATGCCTTTAATCCCAGCACTTGGGAGGCAGAGTCAGGCAGATTTCTGAGTTTGAGGCCAGCCTGGTCTACAGCATGAGTTCCAGGACAGCCAGAGCTATACAGAGAGACCCTGTCTCGAGAAAACAAAACAAACAAACAAACAAACAAAAAAGATGAAATAACCCCTTTCCTTTTAGATGATTCTAATCAAGTATTTGTCATAACAGAAACCAAACTAGAGCACTTAGCTTTCAGAATTATAGTCTCTCTAGATCCTTTCAAGCAATATAATGAAGGTGGGTACATTAACATAGAGAACAACAGCACATACTATCATTTATTTTTAACTCATGTATTGATAAACTTTCAACTTAATTTCTTGGAAAAAATGCTATGTCCTTTAGCAAAATAGAGATGCTTTTGAGTAAACTGCCTAAATATTATTTCTGAAAGTATCATTTCTCTTGAGACTATCATATAGGCAACTCCAAAATGTCTGAGATAGATCAATACTAGGAACATGGCATGGGCATGTCTGAGAAATAATGAAGATCATGGAAACTTGATATTGTCTTGATGCCTTTGAGTTTTTGGAAGCAGCTTTCTTCTGGGTCAACTGGTAACCATTTCTTCTTACTTTAAGACATTGGTTCTCAACCTGTGGGTTGCATCCCATGACCCTTTCACAGAGGTTGCCTAAGAAAGCACAGATATTTACACCATGATTCCTAACAGTAGCAAAATTGCAGTTATAAAGTAATAACAAAAATATTTTTTTGTTTGAGGATCACCACAACATTAAAAAAAGGGGCAATGTGTTAGCAAGGTTGCGAACCACTGCTTTAATGCAATGCAGAGAAGCCACTATTATCACATACACCTGCCTATGGATCACTTCTCTCCCTTGCACCCCATATCTTTCCCTCAGAGATTAGAACCATAACTTTGGATCAAGTTACTATATTATCTGGGCAGAGAATTCTTAGATCTTCTAAGAAGTGAAAAGTGTTGCTTAACTTTTACCACAGAATAAAAGAATATATTGGCACCTTCACTCACAATAAGAGATGCTAGGTTGCCATTTTTGTGGTGAAATACAAATAGGTCTTGGTTTCATCTCCAAATCAAAACTGCTGAGCTGACAATGCACCTACTTGAATTTAAAATAACCTAGAACATAACATTCTTGGAAGTATCAGCAAAATGCTTGAAATGTGGGTGTTTGCTTTTACCAAGTTTTGTGTCTGGGCCTATGATAGGACAAAGAATATATATGTATATCTGTCATGTAAATATTTGGCTTGTTGAATTGCTAGGGGAATTCCAGGGTGTGGTAAACTTTCAATATATGATTTTAATTTTGGACTACAACCATGTATTTTTTATATCTAAATTTATAGTAAACATGAAAATGATGTAATACAGGTGAGAAGAGAAATTTAGCCGGTGATCATACAGCCCGACAAATTATTTTTCACTTTACTTGTTATTGGTTTACTTGCATGTGAGCACCCACATGCAAGGTTTTCCAGATTTCTCTGTGAGATCTGATACCTAGCATAGTACATTTAAATTTTAATTATTTTCATTAATTTTTATTTTTTGATCTAGAAAAGTGATTTGGTATCTGGCCATCCAGTGTGCATTATAGGAACCAATCTGAGAAATATCCACACTGTCATTCAATATATTCTGAGGGCCTTCTCCAGACCAACTACCTTGCTACCTTGGCATACCATAAACTCATTGATTACAGCATTATTGATTTCTCATCCCATGAGACTCAGTGGTTTGCAAGTACATTGTGCTTGGATGCCTTGAAGTAGAAAGATAAAATAACCAGCTTAACTTATATAAACAGTGTTTTATGGGGGCTACTTCAGGTAGATGAAAGTAGCGCTAGCTTACAGGTAAGACAATTCCTGTTGTGTTAGTTAGAGGTGAGTTTCATCATGGTCATTGTCATACAAATTTAAAATAATACCAAAATTATTTTATATCTTCGTAATCTTTATATCATTCAAATTCATATTGTTGGAGGCTTTTTTATAGACATAATGCACATAGGGACCCCATTTGCTTCATCTTTGCATGAATATTTGATCATGTTCAGAAAGAGACAATAATTTCCTAGTGACCAAGAGAGATTCCTCTATTAGCCAAAAATTTGTCCTGATTCAATACCACTTTAACTGTCAGATTTTCTATGATACTTTACATGTTCATGCTTAAAATACATACTACTCTTTACTTTTTGATTCTATGGTTCCTTGTGTCACAGGAGAAAACAAAATATGTAGAAGAATTAAGAGAGATATAATAATGAATCTTTTAATTCAGTATGTTAACTTCATTCAGCATATCAGCAAGTTCAATGTCCTCCATTGGAAGATATATATAACTCATATTTAATGATCGTTTTTATTTGCAATAGAATCTCAAAGAATATCACAGCAATATGGCACACAGTCATAGTCACTGTATATATCTGTATCTATAGGTATTACAAAGTAATACCTATACTATACAGGCATATACTATGCATTCAATATTAAAATAAGGTCCAATATTATTTCTATACTTATCACTATTGTTATTATTAGAACTGTGTATAATGTTGAGCAAGCATTTCTGTGCTATAACGTAAAACACTCGCATTCAAGTCTTAATTCACATACTTGTGTCTAAGCTTTAATATAATTTTCAAAATATTTTAATAATAGCATTTAGCTTCACTGATGAACTGTAAAAATTTAATTTCAAAAAGGATATAAAACCCTCAAAATTCAATCACCACTTTCTTAAATCAGCATCATTCCTACTACACTCTCACTATTTGCACATACACACACAGATATGTGTAGTCCTCATCTGCCATTGCAAATAAACCACAATCAATCAATATGCAGAGTTGTAGAGCCATCTCAACAGGTACATCTACAAAACACTTTGCAGCTATGGCAGGAAACATTTTGGAAGAAGAGGTAAAAAAGACTATAAGAGCCAGAGAACCATGGGTTTTGGAGAGTCCTTGGGGACACTTCTAGGAAATTGGCTAGAAGATTTTACACTGGGTTAGGACAAGGAAGAAGGCTCAAGAAAAATACAGCTGAGGGATGTATTCCTTCTATCTTAATCATCTTGATAAGTCCCTTGATACAGTGACCGTGGGACTGTTGTTTATGTCTGTTTGTTCTTTGACTACTTTGTTTATACCTTGTTTTTCCTTGACCAAGAACTGAAGATATTCTTTGCAGTACTTAGAATGGTATAAAATTAGACTGGGAAAAAATGAACTCACTTCAGTGATTGCTGGAGTAATACTACAGTGTTGGCTAATTGCCTTTTCTTTCTTTAATCCTCCCTCCCTCCCTTGAGACCCTGTTGACTGACTGAGCAAGCTAGGTCATAGGTTTGCTGTGAAACTGTGCCTCCTAGTAGTGGCAGAATCTCTACCCGTATACCAGCATGACTACTTGAACAGGGACCTTAGCACCTATACCAAAGTTGATGAGGAAAAGCCCAATATGCCTCAACCCTATACAATGTTTTACAGGCAATGATGAATGCTTGGGATGAGAAAAATACTCTTTCTCAAGGGGAAAACACTACAAATGGTTAATCAATACCAATGGAAAGCTCTGAAAAATGTAGATATTAGTAACATCATATAGACTAAGCAGGTTATGTTTAGCAATATATACAGATATACATGCAATAACATTAAATAAAAAGGAGGCTGCAAATTTAAAAGAGACCAAAAAGTGGTATATGGGAGAATATGGACAGTGGAATGTGAAGGTGGAAATGGTGTGAACATAATATAATCTCAAAAATGAAAGAAAAATACTCTTTTCAAATCTTAAAATAATGTCCAATAAAATGTACTCTTCATTTGTCCTAAGATTAAGAATTCTCCATTACCACTGAGACAGTGACACTCTCCAGACACTGCAGCCAAAGATTGATACTTTTCATTTGATTATTCTCTTAAGGAAGATGAGCATGAAACAATTAATGTAGTGAAATATAAGGAAATACTTGTTTTCTAGAATTTAAGGAGAGAGTCCTGTTCCTTGCCAGATCCTGTTGTTTTCTCTAATTTTCATGTTCTGCCATCTGCTGAAGAATTTCTATGCAGGGTTGAGACCCACCCATATGAGACTTGAAATAAATTATATTGATAATTATTATTTTATAGGACAGGTAATGGATTTGAATGAAAATTATATAATCTCCTAAATAGTAAAAGAAATGTAACATGGGTTAGATGAGTATTAATGTAGTAAGAAGGGGATCTCTACTACTAAATTTGAATCTTTGTTATTTATCTTATATAAAACATGTTTCATTTGTATAATGTTATCATTCTTATAATGATCTTATGAATGATACCCATACCATTCCTGTGTGTCAGTGAGGAGAGTGATACCAAGGTAGAAAGATACTTGATGAAAACTATTGTGATAACACATACTTGTTAATAATCTAAGAAGCCCCATGGGTGTCTCTCAACTCAGCCATATTCCCTGTCTTTTAAGTGTAGATTTCAGGAGTACATATTTTCCAGCTGATGTGAGAATTAGCTGTATGTTAAGTTGAAATACAGTTCACCGAGATGCTTGTCAAACAGAAACTGAAATAGGCATACTGTCTCTATTTCACACCATTTCACTGATTTCTGATATTCAATTTTTTATCCATTTTTAAATTTAATTTTTAATCAAGCACTCTACATTTTCTGCCATCCCTCTCTCCTCTAAACTCTCCAAAAGAGAACCTACCTTTTCTCTGGTTCTTTTTATTTGTCCTAAAACCAAGAATTTCCCCATGACCATTGAAATAACACAGCTCTCTAAGCATATCTGGCTCTTTTGTTTTGATTCAAATACAAAACCATTGATGAGAATCACAATGTCAGTCGACTGTAATTCATGCACTAGAATCTCCACTCAAATGACAGGCGCATATCTTTGTTTTTATTTCAAACTTGCCAAAGAATAGGTCAAAGCAGAAATAATTCTAAGCTGGGACAGATCTAACAGCACTTGACACCTGTCCAGTTATTTGCTGACTCGACTTCTGCTTTTCTGATGCCTACACATGGAATCAAAACTACTTCAGAACAAGACACAGGGAGACAAAGCAGAGTATGTGTAATGAAAAAGACAGAGTTCAGGTCTGTGAAATCCAGCTCAGAGTCAAAGTCTCTTAAATGAAAGGACTATGAAGATGTCTGCACAAGCTTTTGCCCTCCAGTGTTCTGTTATGGATGTAGGAGGTGACTATGAGATTCACTCCAGAGGAGTTAATATATGTTAGTGGCCATTAAAGGACTGAGAGATTTTTCTTAAATGGTATAGGCACTGGACAACTAGCTAGGGTGCAGAAAATGGTCCATAAGGACAAGAAACAGGGATATTAGAGTGTTCTAGGGATATTAATATAATTTCTATACATTTTGTGTGTCTGTATATATATATATGTATATATGTGTGTGTGTGTGTGTGTGTGTGTGTGTGTTAAAAACAAAGCATAAGGAATTAACTAGTTAACCCAAGATGTTCATTCTAATAAAATAAATAAAAGTATAATTTTTGACAGAGTGAATAATAGTTTTACCAATCTACTATTTAAAAGAATTTTAAATACTTACTCTTACTGGAGTAAAGTATCAGGTGGGATAATTTCATTACATAATATTCCTGCAGGATTGGTAACTGCATTCTTTCTGAAGAATAGCTTCTAACTTTAAGTTTAACTTTTTAATCTAGTTAATGTTGTTGAGCTAGTGTCAATGTAGATCACTATTATCCAAAGCAAAAGACTCTATAGCTACATATACATGTGTAATATTCCAAATAGAGATACTATTTGGTAAGAACATTAGCATGTTTACTTTTCAAAAATTTAAATATATGAGAATTTCTATGTCTATTTCTTCTAATTATAAATGATAAATATAGTGAAATAACTTCCAGGGGTGTAATATATATATATATATATATATATATATATACTTTAAAGATGGTAAACTAAAGAAGTTAATTAGATGCATTGGTTTGCATAGTACATATTATATAGTTAGATATATTTTTCAAATTAAAAAAATGGGAGTTAAAATATGATTGACAAACTTTAAATATTCCCTTAATTCAAATTAAAAGATTGAATATTGGAATGCTGGAGTGAAAGAGACCATACAGAAAGTAGAATTTAGTATTTCATTGTAATCCTAAACAACATATAAAACCTATACAACATAGGTTTTAACATGAAAGTCCTTCCATGTCTCCTTCATGATAGGATAACACTTCTTCTATATGTTGAACATTACCATGTTACTATATATAATCCTTAGCTATTTCTTAGTTACACATTTATACACTTCATGGACAGATGCAGGCAGTAATTATGTAACAATTGTTAAATAACTTATAGAAAAATTGTTACTACAAGTTGTGTTTCAGGGTTATCCTAGGGACAGAAACATTAACTGAAATTCACTTTGCAAGTTATCTAACAGGGTATTTTTTTTTGTAAATCATTCTGCACATTAGGGTTTCATTGGTACATGACATCTGATTTAAATAGTAATGGGAACTCCCTGTGTGTAGTATACATATTAAATAGTGCTAAGTTCTTTATCTTATAATGGGAAAGGAGAATAAGGAAATCAATGAAATCTTGAGCATTTAGGACTCTAGTTGGGATTACAGATAAAACAGAATATTTAAAATCAAGTTCAGTATGGGTAACAATTTGCTTCCTGTTGAGAAGACCTAGCAGTATCCATAAAAAAATTAAAACAAAGTCATATGGGATTAATTAGTATGAAATATTTGGCATGGGAATTGCACCTTATTTAAGGCTTAGGTGGGTGCTTGGGAAAATCTTTTTATTGCTACTTGTATTAACTCTCTAATCATTCCATTAACATTTGTTGAGTAGCAGCCCTTGAGCAGCTGCAATCACACCTGCTTTCAGAATCTTTATTTAGAACACTGTTTTATAAATAAGCTTCAGAGACTTACAGAGAGAATGTGAAAACCCAAGCCATCTGTAAAGCATTAGTATCGCCACCTCGTAATGTGTAGTGGGCCATGCACTTAGGATTTACACACACACACACACACACACACACACACACACACACACACACACACACACACTGTGTGATTGTACCCTCCCTCACCCACAAAGTCTTGATGTCAGAAAATCACATTACCATTCATTGTCAGTTTGGAGCCTGGGGCCTCTGAAAGATGGCAAATCTTGTCCTAGACTAGAAGTGCTGTGGGACCCAAGAGTAGGAATTTTAGAGTCCCAAGTTTGGAGACTCCTCAAGCTACCTTATGGCCAACCTGGCAATGGGACCCTCTGTCACTTAACTGGTGAGAGAGCAAAAGTCACCGAGTCAATTCTGTTATCTAAACCATGGTTTTGCACCTACTAATGGGCATGATCAATTTGTCATAAATAACCATCTCTGAGTTATATGATCATGAAAAATGAACTTTGCCAAGGAGGAAATTTCTAACTTTGCAATCATATGCATGGTTCTCAGTCCTCTGAGACCCTACCCTCACCTGCCAGAGGAAGATAATGATACCTGCCCTACCTTTCCTGAGCTATGATCCAGCTAATTAATTAGGCAGATATGCATTTAAGCTCATTGGGTGCCTAATTCAGTGACAGATAGCAAGGTCATGGACATGAATAAAACATGACCCTTATTTGGGAGTAGGCGAGTCCATCAGAGAGGACAAACAGGTCAGTGACTAATGATGCCAGAGGGTACAGGCACTATGACAAAGCTCCAACATATGTGTGATGGGAAGACTAAAGGGAGATGATTAATTCTTCCATTAAAGGGACGTAGTTTTAGCATTCTTTGGAGAAGTGAGCAGGGGTTTGTCATTGAAAGAAACTAAAGAACACAGCACAGTGAAGAATGTCAGTGTAGATAAACTCATACTGAACCATACAAGACTGATTTTCATAAATTATAACATGTCCTGTCATTTGTAAACTGGTTTGCACCTTAAAGTGACTTTTTATCAAAACCACCCTAAAACTGCCTGAGATCAGAGCTCATCATTGTGTAAAGTAATACTAAAATTTAAAATGCATTCTATACCCAATTCTCTTAATCCCCCATATAACTACTATTTAGCATTGTTATTTTTTTCTGAAATTTCTACATAGGGAGTGCATAGTCTGGTTCCTCCTCCTATAACTCCCCATTCTGCCCCTCCTGTTCTCCCCTCCTTTTCATCAGTGGCCTCTTCTTCTTCTACATCTTCCATCCCCTTGTTTTCATAACTTTTTTTCTCATCTTCTTTTTCTTCTTCTCCTCTTCCTCCTTATTATATTCCTCCTTATGATGGTTTTGCTAGACCTTATTCTAAGGATTTCTGAATATGAGCTATGCAGGCTTGGTCTACCCTGTAGGCTTATGTTTTTTAAAACCTACTTTAATTCTCAATTGATGAAGACCAAATGGCTGAGAAGCACCTAAAGAAATGTTCAACATCCTTAGTCATC
>NW_022196905.1:34980102-34990437 GCF_008632895.1 Mastomys coucha | reverse complement strand
CTGGTCTACAGAGTGAGTTCCAGGACAGCCAGGACTACTCAGAGAAACCCTGTCTCGAAAAAACAAAAAAACAAAAACAAACAAACAAAAAAACCCCTACTTTTCATAAGTGTACTTAAATGCTTTAACCTCCCTTCTAGTCTATCACCCACCAGAAGGTAGTGGAAAGGAAAGGTTAATAGGGCAAAGGAGTATGTGGACCTATTCATAATTAGTTTTTGGGGCAAATTCAGTCTACATTGTCAGGATATCAGTAATTCAGTTCACGGAAATCAGCAGTGGCAGTTTGATCCACTGGCAAATACCATTTACAGTTCAATTCAGAAGAAACCGCAAGACTCTGCCAATCTCTCTAAATTTGTGGAATTGGCAAGAAGCCACAAAAAACTACCAAATAACCACCAAAACTCCACAGGAAACTCTTTGGTAGTGTTTCTCTCTCTAAAATCATGACAAATGATGACAAAGAGAGACAAAAAAAAACCAATATCACAAAGCGTCATCAGCAAAGACCAATGATAACCAGCAAGATATGGCAAGGCAAACCCACACCATATATTGCTGTTCACTGTTTGTTGTGCTATATTTATGTCACTTCCAAACATCACATGTTCTCTCACAAGCATCTGCTCTAGCAACACATCACTTGCCCTTTACCCAGGCTGCTTCCAAAAAACACAAAAAAACAAAAATAAAAAAAACAAAAACAAAAACAAAAACACCACATGTCTGTTCTCGGCAAAATATCCTTCCACATGTTGCCTTCAACAAAAAACATTTTTTGTAACACATTTTCCAAAAAACATCACATGACATAACTACGTCTCAAAAACAATATTCCAATTCACTGTTCTTCTCTCCTTATTATTCTATGTTTATGTTTTGATACCCATAAATATTCAAAGTGGTTCTGTAAAAATAGCTCCTAAGCTCTGAATTGGTGTATACATAAATAGTAATATGTTTATATAAGATGTATCTATATACAATTAATTGCTATATTTATGCTAAGCCTTGCATAGTATTGAACATCCTGGCACATCTTTTATTAGTATTTCTATTTCTTCTGGAATTTCTAAATAGGGCATATGTCTGATATATTTATGCTATTTACTATTTGCTGCTTTCTTGTGGAGTTTAGTTTCATTTGTTTATATCTTTGTTTTAATTACTTACTTATTACTATAAAAGACACAATTATAACAACTTATAAAAGAGTTCATTTGGGTCTTCCAGTTTTAGAGGATTAGAGACTATGACAATCATGGTAGGAAACAGGGTAGTAGGTCGACAGGGATTGTCCTATAGCCGTAGTTGAGAACTCACACCTTTCTACAAGCATGAGGCATAGACAACTAGCTGGAACTGTCTCAGGATTTTAAAAGCTTTAAAGCCCACACTGAGTTACACACCTCTTCCAATAAGGTCACACCTGCTACTCTTTCTCAAACAATTTCACCCACTGGAAACCAAATATTCAAATACATAAACCTAAGCCATCACAATCTTCAATTATCTCCTTCATAAGAAATCTGTGGCCAGGCAGTGTTGGCGCATGCCTTTAATCCCAGCATTTGGGAGGTAGAGACAGGCAGATTTCTGAGTTCGAGGCCAGCCTGGTCTACAAATGAGTTCCAGGACAGCCAGGGCTTACACAGAGAAACCCTATCTAAAAAAACTGAAAAAAAAATGGAAAGAAATCTGTGAAACTCCTTTCTATAGAATCAGAGAAACAAGGTAAACTTTCACATTTTCTTTGGTTTTCTAGGTTATTCTCCTCAGCCTTGCCATAACCGTTCAAATAGGAATTTCTATTTTTTATTATTATTTTTTTATTATGGGATGTTTGTTTCTTGATTATATAACTTTCTTGTTCTGCTTGGTTTCATGTTTAGAAGATTTTCTCTCTAAATTCATTCCTACAGTGTATAAGGAATTATTTTTTCAAATGAAATCAAGATTCTAACAATTTCTTTATTTTTGCCTTCATTGTTGATTGATGGCTTGACATAGGCTAGAACTCTAGTTTGGAAACCTCTTCCCCCTCAGAATGTTAAAACATTTCTCCATTGTATTTCATTTTGTAATGAGATGTAACCATGGAAACACACTTTTCCTTCAAGGAAAAAAATCCTTGAATTTAGTTGTGAAAAGGCAAAACACAACATGTTGCTGATAACTTTTCTCTCTTCTGATGCATCACAGTGGGGACCTGGGTACCCTCTAGGAGTTTTGGCTATCATGAAGATGGTTCACTATAGGATTAGACTTTCCCTGATCCTGCCCGAGTATAAGGAAGATGATCATATAAGTTCAAGTTTCTTTCTGGGAGAGCTACAAAGAGTTAAAGCTGAGGGCTTCAATAAGGACATGTTAAAAGGATTTTTCTTAGGTCTCAGCCTCTCAGATGCTCAGCTCAGTTTTCTATTGCAATTGAACACATAATTTCATATTGGTGTACATTGCATTTCCTTACAGATATGCCTTCCCACTTTCAGATGAGAATTTCAATCAGATTGCATTTCTTGGGTAGCAGCACAAGCTTAGATAGAAATTGATTACCATTCTCTGTGGCTATTGCTTATGCCTTTAAGCTTTTTTTTTTTCAGACCAAAACAATGTTAATCCTTGCAATTGGTTTATCATATTTATGGTCCATATCACACAGTTTAGGAATATTGATTAATAGCCTTCCTGTTACTCCATTAACAATCTACGAGAGGAGTCAGTGACACCCTGGAGAAAGGGTATAGTCAACAGTCCTTGGTTAGAAATTGGAGATGTAGCTCGATGGTGGGTTGCTTGTTCTGTCTTACACAAGACGCTGGATTAAATCTTCAGCTCTGCAAAATAATTACAAATCAATGATTACAAATCCTAACCACAACAGAATTTCTGTCCACTGCTAAAACAGCATCCTATATCCTGAGTGGCTAGTAAGCTACAAGTTTATTTCTTGTAGTTCTGGAGGTTGGTAACCCAAAATCAAGTTGCTAGAGTATTTGGTATCTGGTGAGTTTACAGACTGTAGTTCATAGATGACTTAGTTTTTATTTATCATGGCATTAAAAAAAAAGAAGAAAAAGAAGAAAAAAATAGAAAAAATGCTTTCAGCCTCTTTTAAAAGAGCACTAATTCCAACTACAAGTACTCCATCCTCAGGACTTGGTACCTCCCTCCTAACGCAATGCTTATTGATGCATATTGAAGCATATTGATGCTGTGTAGGGATAGCTATTCAGATTTCAAGTAGGAAAAGGAAGAAGAATGGAAAATAGAACTCTGCTTACTGGTTCAGGTTTCCACTCCTGACCAAAAGTCAAAACTCAGAAATTTTCTTACAGTTGAATTCTAAAGTCAATATCAGAATAAACATTGCCAACATATACTGTTTAAGTAAAATCAGTGCAATTCTGCATAATATGTCTGTCACACAAACTTTCCCAAGATCCCTGATTAGACCTCTGACACACTATGAATCTTCCATTCAAAAACCACAAAGCTTCAATTTATGTTTACTATGGAGACTTGATATATAATGAAGAGAGTTAGTTGAACTTTTCTCATATTTGGAATTATTTATTATCACTGGACTTTTGACAAAGAAACAGGTAGAAAGCATGACTCACTTCAAACTAGGTTATGGTATGACCTTAGCACAGCACTTCTCAACATTTCCAATGCTGTGACTCTCTAATACAGTGTCTCATGTTTTCATGGCCTCCCAACAATAAAATTATTTTCATTGGTACTTCATAACTGTAAATTTTTCTGCTATTATAAACCACAACATAAATATATGCTATGAAGGATATCTGATGTAATACTCCTGGAAAGGGTTTTTTAACCCCCAAAGTGGTTGTGATGCACACATTGACTAACACAATGGCCATTCTCTCAGAACCTGCATTGAGAACCTCTGGCTTAGATCTATTCAAAAGGAAGTCCAGTCATCACCAGGGGGTCATACAGAAGATTTTAGCTTACTTATTTGTCATTTTAAACTTCCAACTTTCTTTTCTCTATATCCATAATGAGCCATGTGATACACTTCAGAATTATTCTTCAAAGTGTATTTGGGTATGAAGGGGAACTATCACCACTTTTTTCCCTGGAGATGTGCAGCAGTCACTCCTTTAGTTGTCCTTATCTCTCTTACATTTGTCGTAATACACAGTAATGCTGAAGACAGATGTTGAGTGACACTAAATACTACACAGGACAGATTATCACAGCCCTCAACTGTAGCAAACATCCTCTGAAAACTTGACAGCCATTCCTGCCTTGAAAAAAATAACCTTAACCTGAAGCTCTTCATCTTTCCCTCTTCTCCTCCCAATCCAATTCCTCATTCTCATCCTCAGCTCTGTAGGAGAATAACTTCTGTAGCCTCCCCTACATCCCTTGCTCTACCTCTACTGGATCATACAGATCTCCTCCATACCTACTTCTCCCCACTCATCTCATTATATCAGCCTCCAACTTCAGTGTGCCATTCCCTCAGAACCCACTGTCCAATGGAACCCAAGTAGATTAAGTAAAGATATTCGCCTCTTCCTCCACTTCTCCAAATTCATGCCCCATATTTAATCACATAAACAGCATTGTAGCAGACCCCATTCTGCAGTGTCCTCTCCAGCCCTACCCCCATATCCAGTGTACCATGAGTATCTTCCCATTTAAACTTTCTTCCCTCCACCCATCACCTTTCCCAGCATCCGACAAGTATTCTCTGGGAACCCAGAGGCCACTCTGGCCTTGAAAGTAGGTAGCTCAAATGTGGATCTTCATGTCTCCAATCCCACAGTTTTATCCACAATTCTTTAGTATAATGTCAGCTACAACCCCATCCTCCTTGCTGCTACCCATCCCCATCTCCAATGGATCACTCAGATCTTCTCTTCCAATATTCCTCCAAACTCATTCTGTTATCCCAATCTCAACTTCAGCAGGTTGCCCAGGAAACCACCAGCCTAACCTGAAAGAGAAACAAGTAGTTCAACAAATCAGGTAGGCAAGCTTCAGATCTTCACTTTCTCCCCTCTCTTCCATATCCAGTCCTGCAATCTCATCCCAAGACATGGAAGAGACTACCTGTAATGGTCTCTCTTTATTCTCCACCCCATTCCTGGGGGGACTAAATGCGTCTTGCTGGAACACCTTATTTATTTTCTTTTATTATTCCTGTGGGTTTCCTCAGCAGCCACCTTGCCCATACATATTCCTATGTATTAGATGCAAATATATAGGAACACATTTTACCCATAACCCCAGTGGTTACACCTATCAAAATTCCAGAAAAATTTCCTACCAGGCAACAAGCATCTACAACACACTCTTAAGAACCAGGGAACACAACAGAAATGAAGGGACAAAAGACCCACCCTACGAAGACAAGACCAGATATTAGTATTTATAATTACAAAATTTCAAGTCCAGATGCCTAGAGGACAGTATAAATGGCAGGAGAATGTCTTGACTAGAGTTCAGCAAACTTTCCGCAGTAGGTCCTGAGAATTGTAACAGCTGAATCACATGGCAAAGACCATAACGTAGAATTGATGAACATGATAGATATCCTTAAAGAGGAAATGAATAAATTTCTTAAGGAAACCTATGAAAATACAAGCAAACAGTTGAAGGAAATTAATAAAATGGTTCAAGGCCTGCAAATGAAAAGAGAATCAATACAAAAAATTATGAACTGAGGAAAAACTGAGGGAAATGTGGTAATAAAAGATTTAGGAACTGGAATAGGAATCTCAGAAGCAAGCTTCCTCAACAGAATACAAGAAATGGAAGAGAGGCTCTCAGGACACAAATGTTAAATTTAGAAAAAAAATCTGCCACACAAACATGGGAAATTTACAACACTCTACAAAAACTAAATCTGGAGTGTGGTGAGACCCAGTAGGAGCCTCTCCCTTCTCAGAGGAAAAGGGTAGGAGATATAGGGGGAAGGGCTATGGGGGTGGGAGGAGAGAAGGGGCTGCAGTTGAGGTATAAAGTAAATAAATTAATTACTGAAAAAGTAATAATATAAATATAGGAAGGAAAAGAAACCTAGGTCAAAGAAAGACAAATGTGGTATGTAATCACTTATTTGTGCAAATTAGCTATTAAGTCAATGATATTTAGGCTGTTACAATCAGTAGACCCATAGAGAGTAACTTTAGAGAAAGGGACTTGGGTGTTATTTGAACTAGTCAGGCAGCCAGTTTTCACCACGCCTTCTACCCTTCCCCTGCCCCTTGACCCCTAAAGCAGAAGAGAGACCTGGCTCAGGGCTCACGAAAGCAGGACAGCTGGCCATGGCCCTTACCTGCTGCAGCACTGGGAAGAACAGGCTCTGCACCTTGCCTGCACAGGATAGCTGACCCTGATGGCAAGGGCATGTGTGAGCCAGATTCAAGGGCATGAGAGCAAGAGAACTCGCCCTGTAACTTCTCTTCTATGCAGTGGTGCAAGTGAGGGAGAAATGTCTTACTTCTCACCCCTCAACACCTATGGCAGGTGGGAGATCTGGACCTTAGGGCATGAGAGAGGGAATGCTGACCCTCTCTAGATCTCCCTCACTAGATACAGCACTCAGTGGAATGGGCCCTGTACCCCTCCTGGACATCACAGTAGAGCTGCTCCTGTTTGCAGGAGAGCCAGCTCCAAGGGAGTAGCGTTTGACCTACCCCTTGCCTGCTGCAGAACTCTGGGAAGCAGGCCCTGCACCTTGCCAGAGCAAAACAGTAGATCTGGCCATGCTGGTATGGACATGGGTATTCTGAGCCTCAAGCCTATATTTATTTGATAAATGAAATGATGGCTGAGAAAATAGAAAACAAGAGTTTTGCAATTGTTCCTAATCATTTTTGTTGCTTCCATATTCTTAATACTATTCCTCTCAGAAAGTCTTTGTTCTACTATAGCTAGATTTAAAGAAAATACAAAGACCAACTTAGCAGAGCAGCAACATAACAGAAGATAAGCTGGTAAAACATCTTGGTGACAACGACCATCAACCTTAGTCATTACAGTAAAACTACTTTAAACTCTGCTTGGATCCATCCAACACTAGGTCAGTTCTGAAATTTGGTTGTTCTGGGGACAAAGATGGCACTATTTCTTATTTATTTTTAAAATATCTATTTATTCATTTTTTTGTACATAAATACACTTGTAGCTGTCTTCAGACACTCTAGAAGAGGACATTGGATCTCATTACAGATGATTATGAGCCACCATATGGTTGCTAGGATTTGAACTCAGGACCTCTGGAAGCACAGTTAGTGCTCTTAACCACTGAGATATCTCTTCAGCCCCCTATTTTCATTTTTTTTTTGTTTTTTTGTTTTTTGTTTTTTGTTTTTCGAGACAGGGTTTTTCTGTCTGTGTAGCCTTGGCTGTCCTGGAACTCACTCTGTAGACCAGGCTGACCTCAAACTCAGAAATCCACCTGCTTCTGCTTCCCAAGTGCCCTCCTCCCCTATTTCTTATTGTTATTAAGGAGTTCTTAGTATTTGCCATTTTTATTGATTCCTTGAGAATTGCGTACTCTGTATTTTAATTCTACTTACCCCCTCTCACAACACCTCCCACATTTCCCCTGTTTCCCTACCCACCTACATTTGTATCCTCTTTTTTTTTTTTTTTGCCCATAAATTTGAATTTTTAATACTCGTATGGTTTTGGATTTTGGCCTTCCCCTAGAGTGTGATAGACGTAACAGGTGCAACACTTAGGGAAAACTGACTCTCCATCCCCAGAAACAATCAACTGTAAATAGCTCCTTGGTTAGAGGTATGACCTTATGTACACATCCCTGCTCCATACTGGGATTTGATCTTTCATGTTCACAATTGTACAAAGTGCAGATAAGAGCCTTTAGAATTCTCAGTCCTAAATGGAACAGTTGTATCCATGATTCTCAGTTGGTGGGTTGAGATTTCTTTGGAGGTTGAATGACCCTCCCACAGGGGTCACCTAAAACAATTGGGAAAAAACAAATAATTATGGTTCATAGCAGTAGCAAAATAATATTTATGAACTAGCAATGAAAATAATGTTATGGGTGGGAGTCACAACAACATGATAAACAATATCATATGCCATCCTCTCTGGACTCAGGGATCAAAACTACATTGTTTTAAGAATAGACAGAGGCACCAGGCAGTAGTGGCACATGCCTTTGATCCCAGCATTTGGGAGGCAGAGGTTGGTGGATTTCTAAGTTTGAGGCCATTCTGGTCTACAGAGTGAGTTCCAGGACAGCCAGGACTATACAAAGAAACCCTTGTCTCAACAACAACAACAACAACAACAACAAAACACCAAAAAAACCAAACAAACAGAAAAGTAACAACAACAACAACAAAACCAAGAATAGACTCAGGCATCTATGACAAGATAACCACAGTATAAAATACTGTAACAGAACAAATAGCATCAATGCAATTAGCTTTCCAATTAACTGGAATACAATGATTTTAAGATTCTTTTCTTGTATGAACAGAGTAATCTCTAGGGAGGATGTTTTTCCCTTCAAGTATAAGACTTACAGTATGATGGAAATATCATCATTTTAGCATCAGAAATGCCTAAGGTTTAATATTAGTTCAGAAGTATATGCATTGCAATGGAGGTGAAATTACATTGGTTTGTGCTTGAGCCTCAGACAGAACCTATCACTATTCTGAAGGCTGGGAATGTTTACAAATACCCATGGGATGCTAACCTTCACTTTGCCCAGGCTTAACTTAAACACTTAGGGAAAATTACCTCATGGATTTCTTCAGAGAATGCAAAGCTAAAATTTCCAGAACTGTGAGAGGAAAGTTTGAGAGCATGAAAAACTCCTAGAAAGAGCTCATAATTGTCTGTGACTCCTGGGAGGGAGTGTCACCCTCCATTCTACTTCCCATTAAAAAAATACAACAAACTCCATCAGGTCTCCTGCATTTTTTTCTCATATCACATATTTGGCTCAGCATGTCAGGTACACAGTGCCTAAAATGTTTCTTACAGTATTATGTCTAGCAAAATTTGTATTAAATTTGATTTTGTGCATGCATAAACATATTTAAGCCTGACATTTGAAAAGTTAGTTTTACCAAGTGATCGAACATATATGAAAACTAACAGTAAGAAAAGGCTTGTTATGTGATTCATTTTGTATTGTATAGATATTAAATTCATAATCTTTTTCAGAAGCTTTAAAAAAGCAACTTCTCAAGGTCAGTGTCTGGAGGGAAAACATGATGAACATTACAAACAAAAAACCAAACAAACATAAAAACCAATGGTCCTTACTTTTCTATATTTAATCACATACAGTCAGTCAGTCATTTAATAATATATTTTACTGTGGTTTTAGCTTTCAAACTAATATATAAGAGTACTTTTTAAATACTTTGAGGTATTTTTTATTGATTTTCAAAATAAGAATGATTTAAGAATAACTGTATATACCTATGTAGCTATATATGTGACATAGAATAAGCATATTATAAGAGACAGATAGGTGTGTGTGTGTGTGTGTGTGTGTGTGTGTGTGTGAGAGAGAGAGAGAGAGAGAGAGACAAAGAGAAACAGAGAGAGAGAGAGAGAGAGAGAGAGAGAGAGAGATTTTGCTTGTGGGATCAAGCTTAGAGACAAATGAATGCTTCAGAAACATCGTTCCATTGAGCTATATACGTAGCGATTGAGTATACACACCCCCATTATGCTTTTGAGTATATATATTTTAACTCAAATCTGAATATACATTCTGCTTAAGGTTTCTTTTAATTTGTTGAGTTTTTGAGTTCATAACTTATTAGATATAGTAGATTAAAGATAAGATAAAGTTATTTGGAATTGAAATATATAATATTGAAATTAAATCACTGACTTTTCTTTTTCTTTTTTTTTTTTTAGATATTTTCTTTATTTACATGTAAATTTCTCCATTCCCAGTTTCCCCTCGAAAAAAACAAAAAAACAAACAAAAACAACAAAAACAAACCCCTGTTGCCTCCCACTTCCCCATGCCTGCCACCCTGCCCTCTCCCACTTTCTGGCCCTGGCATTCCCCTACACTGGGGCACAGACCCTTCACAGGGCCGAGGTCCTCTCCTCCTATTGATGATTGAATTTGCAATCCTCTACTATACACATGCTGCCTGAACAATCAGACCCCTCCATATGCAGTCTTTGGTTGGCGGTTGAGACCCTTCACTGGAGACTCCAACTCCTTCACTGGAGACCCTGTACTCAGTTCGATGGATGGCTGTGAGCTTCTACTTCTGTGTTAGTCAGGTACTGTCAGAGCCTCTCAGGAGATAGCTATATTTAGGCTGGCTTGCC
>NW_022196905.1:34918881-34974556 GCF_008632895.1 Mastomys coucha | reverse complement strand
TTATCAAGAATTCCCCCCCCCCCAAAAAAAAGGTAATTTCCCTAGCAAGCTTATATTTTAAAGAAATAGTGTTCATAAAAGTTCTGGCTTCAGACTCAATGGTCGACATCATATAATCTTTGTTAAGCTATTAATGTTCTAAGAAAACACTTGATATATCGAGCTTGTCCCTTTCAACTCAACCATGAAGTTCAGAGAAGAAAGAAATGCTTTCCAAAAGATAGACATCTTGACCATGACTGATTTACCAGAGCACATGCATGTGACTAGCACAGGACAATTAGAAGTTTTGAAATAGTAATAGAGAAAATGTAGTTGTAGATGGAAATGCTTCCAATGCTTGGTACTAGTGGATTATGCATAAAGAGAATGAATCAATGTGCAGTGGCACCTGGGGGTGAGAGCAGGGAGGTGCCCCCAGGCATGAAGCTTTGCTGCATGCCCACCTTTAGATTTGCTTCACTGTCTTTCCAAGCCATCTCTCTTTTATTTAAGTACATACATATTCCTGAGAAAGTTTCCTTTCCTTAAATCATTAAAGTTTATTCTAACATTAATAACTAAAGGCTTCTGAAATAGTTCCCTAAGTTTATAATTTTTTAAAAATATTATGACAACAGTGATCACAGTGACTGAATAGAGAGAATACCATGTGAGAAACAGAATGTGATGCTTGATACTTATACGTTATAACTCCTTGTCCATTTCTGTGTTAGTAATTTATATCATAAAATGTAACATGAAATATGTGCCTTTATGACTAATTTGAATAAAAATATTGAGTTATAATGAAATATATATATATGATTTTGAAAAAAACAGAATGTGATACTTTACAGAAATAATATTTTAACCTAAGTCAATTGCCTTATAAATGTGTGATTTTAGGAAATGTACTTGAAAATTCTGTATTTTCAATCCTCTCATGCATGAAGAGAGAAGACTGATTCTCATTTTGCATAACCACCCCAAGCCAGAATAAGAGAGCAATCGTGGAAAGTGCTCAAGCAATTACAGTTTCATATTTTCCCTGGAACTCTGTTTCTATTCCTTCTTCCTATGTCCTATATGGTTTCAGCTGTGATTTGAGGTTTATGAATATAATTTCATAGAGTGTTTCACTATATCTAACATTAAGTCTTCAGAATATATGTTCAGATGAGGCAATAACCAACCATTCAGAGGAATGAGACAGTCGAAAAGATAGGAGCCATTTCTTTAGTTTTAATGGTATAGAAGAAGGACTCTAATCCTCCTTCAGAGATAGGGGTTAAAGCTTTTATTTCAGTATATCCAACAGGTTATTATCTCCTTCAATTCTTTTCAAGTCCTTCCTCAGATTGCATGCTCGACTTGTTTAAAGACGTCAGGGAATCTGGGCTATGGAATATAGTCAGTCTTTAACTAAGTGAGTTTGGAAAAAAGTTATTTTTTTTTTTTAAAGTCAGACAAATGAAATGAATATGCTTTTGTGTTTTAGGCCATGTATTTATATTGACAGGGCATATGAGAAAGGAAAGCCACAGTGTACACATTAGGAACTAGAATACAGGTTTGTACTGAGAATTAGGATTCAAGTCTGTGCAGGTGTAATAATTAGTGAAGTATACACACACACACACAGAAAGCCTGGTCACACATTGCAAGGTACCAGTTTAAAATATGAGGAGAAATATACCAAGGCAGGCTTATATCCACTGGAAGCATTCTCTTGTCTTAGGAGAAAGGTAGGGGTAATGGAGGGAGGGAAAAGGAAAGGGAGTGAGTGAATGGGAGAAAAGAAGGGAAGGAAAGCTACTATCAGGATATAAAGTAAATAAATTAATTATTTAATGAAAAAGGGTAATGAAAAGACAAAGACTTAGAGAAAGGTCTGGGCAAGAGAACATAACTTTATATAGTGGGTTCTCCTGGCATACATGAGGCACTGAGTTCTATGCTGAACATCACAAAGCAATAAAATGTGAAGGGTAGGGGGAAGAGGTAAGACAAAATGAAATAGAGCTTAGGATAATCAGAAAATGTTCTACAAATCAAAGGACTGTAGACTCTTACAAATAGGCATGGGTCCTTAATAACATTGGAATCATTAACTATAGCATTGTATATGCATCAGTGCATGTGTGTGCATGCATGCGTGTGTGTTTTCACTTTCTCTTTGTTTTTACACATGCTTATAAAAAGTAATTTTCATGCTAACATATAATTTACTTTGGAGCAAATCCTCTTTAACACACTGTATAACCAAAACCACTAGATTGGTTCTGCAACAAGTACTCATGTGCAAGAATCTCTCAAAATTTGGGAGTCTAATAGGTGATTATCAAGCACTGGTCTACTTGGTTCACATGATAGATATACATTCGGTATTGTGAAGAATCTCTGTACTGATACCCATTGTGGCTTGAAAAGTTTACATTTTTTTTCAGCTGAATATAAAATAGTTCCTTTTCGCCAGGTAGTGGTGGCACATGCCTTTAATTCCAGCACTTGGGAGGCAGAGGCAGGTGGGGAGTTCGAGGCCAGTCTGGTCTACAGAGTGAGTTCCAGGACAGCCAGGGCTACACAGAGAATCCCTGTCTCAAAAAAACAAAAAACAAACAAACAAAAAAGCTCCTTTCCCTTTTGTGACAAATGAAACCACAGACACATGTAGATCGGGATAGGTTTATGCATTTTGTATCACCTTAAAGCTGAGATGTTTAAAGATTTACTGCTGATATTTCAAACCAGTTTCCTTCAAATATTTCTTCATCTCTGTTAGGAAGAGCTCTGCTGCTGCTTCTTCTCACTCTGCTTTTATTGCTTGAAGTCACAATCCAACTTATAAAACTTCCTTGTCTGTAAATTATACTCATCTTCAAATTTTATATGTACTTACTTGCTTTTTCAAGTAACAGTACCAATTATGGACACAAATTATATCTCCCACACCCCAGATTTCAGATTTCATTGTGAGGTTTATGGTTTTGTAGTTTTGTATTTTGTGTTCTTCCAAAGCTCCACAAATCTTTTTTACCATTCCACAAGCTTACCTATGTTACATTACTTTAATTTTCTTCCAGTCATCCCTGGTTAAGGACATTTCATTATTTTAATAAACATCTGTTCTTTGCTAGGTTTATGTCAACTGACACAATCTGGAATCATTTGTTGAGTTGGAACGTTACCCCTGTGGTTCACTTTCTTGAGTGGTGGTGAATGGGGGAGGACTCATCTTAGCTTGGTCAGTGCTACCTACCCTTAGGCTGGTGGTCCTTGGTGATGTATGACAACAGACTAAGCAAACCAGGATGGAGGAAGACAGTAAACAACAGTTGTCTGTGACCTCTGCTTCAGTCCCATTCCATCATGTTCCTGTCTCCTGGTTCCTGTCCCGATTTCCCTGGATGATGGACTATTGGGTGCAAGATGAAGTAATCCTTACTTACTCAAGTTTCTTTTGATTATGATATTTTATCACAGCAATAGAAACCTTAACAAACACAAGTTTTTGTTTGTTTGTGAAATCTAAATGCAGTCTTCAAAAAATTATTATAGATAAATATTTGAGTAGAACATAGCAATGACCACAATTTCTCCCAAATAAGCTCCAAGTCATTGCAATTTTCTTTCCCATACAGTTTTATTTTCTTTTACTCTGTAAAAGACTGGAGGCCAATTTCAGCTTATAAATGTCACATAATAATATTTTATTGAAACCGAAGCAGAATGACTAATAGAATGGATATTGGGACACAAATATATTTGAATATGAGTAGTATGTAATAATAATTTGACTATGGTTGTTTCATAAACACAATAAATATCTGAGGATAGGAAAAAAACAAGTTCAACTAAGAATACATATACATTTTTATTCAAGACTTTACACTTACTAATATATTTTGCAGGCAATTATTTGTTTTCTACAATTGTAACTATAAAAACCGGCTAAATGTTTACCGAGTGAACCCATGACTATCTGAAAAAGAATGCCTCTGCTATTTCACATTCTGTTTGCCTTAATGGTGCCTATACAACGTTCTGTTGTGACCTGTGTTATGGTTATTGTATTACTAGGAAAGTTGATCAAGTATTCATTGAAAGAAAGAAAACATGCTGTGATATCGTTTCTACAAGCACATTAAACATGTTTAGCTCCTCCTGTTTGAGAAGCACTTGGCTGGGGGAACTAGTGTTCTCAGGAGCTGCAGGAAGGGTGATTCCCTTATTTCCATGTGGCCAGCTTTCATTTTAAAGGTGAGAGATTTCATTCGGGGAGCAAATTATTGCAACATAAAAGAATTTTGACACAATGTTGATGAATCCTATGCTTCCTGGGTTGTACAAAATGACTTCTAGAGTCAGAGTTAGACACATGGATCTGAAAGCTGCTGGAACATAAAAATAATTTGACTGTGTATTGTACTCTGCCTATATCCGAACATGGCTTTTAGAAAAATGAAGGAATAAAGGCTCAAAACATCAAGGTCTAAAATCTAAGATCTTCTTCAGTTCTGATTATAAAGCTGAGGAGGTCTGAAGGATTTCAAAAGACACTTTAATTTCCTGATCTATGGCATTAGATTAGGAATATTTTTGCCAAAGCTTTGCAGTTTGGGAAAGGGAGAAATATTGTACCTATGAATGTGCTGTTTATACCTCTAAGCTTCCATTTTAGATGTTTATTTTATATGAATGATATTCATTTCTAGGACAATATTTGAAATACTAGTCATTGGTGCAGTGAAAAAAGTATTGACACCTTCATGGAGACTGATGAGTACAGCCCAGCACAGGAACTCTGAGTCCCCAAATTGCCCATTCTGTTTCTCCCACTACCTTATGGAGGCAAGTTGTGCAGAGTGCTGAGGGGACTAACAAGCATCTGTGCTGAGGCCAGCTGGGGAAGAGCTAGGGTACCTGGGAAGGAGCTGGTTAGTGTGTATATTGGAAGAAAGTTGACTTTAGCAGCAACCAGTAAGTTTACTCCACCAAGCACCAGTGCTATTTTGTCATGCTTTTAAGGGCATCAGATAAGCAATTGCCTGTAAAGCATTTTAAATTGTGTGCCACAGGGTACTAAGAATTTGACAAATATTAATGGTGGTATTAGGAAACTTAATGAGTTCTATCAAAACAAAAATTAAAATAGATTATCATGAAACAAATGCTTTGAGGTATAAAAAATAGATCATATAGGGAGAAGTAGTAGATGCGAATTTCATAGACAGCGTTCTTAATTTGCATTCAACAAATTCTTAAAAACAGGAACTCCTCTATGAGAAATAAATTCAGTGTTTCTATCAATGAGGTGTCCTTGCCTACTGCACCACAGAGCTGAGTACAGGTTCACCATCAAATTAATGTGCACTTGTTAACAGCAGAATGAAGTAGCACCAATAGGTCTCGAAATACTCCATTTCACAATGTCATTCTCCCTTTAAAAATGTTTCTTTTGTTTTTGAGATTATAATATATTTACATCGCATTTCCCCTTCCCTTTCCTCCCTCTGAACCCTCTTATATATCCCTCCTAGCTCTCATTCAAATTTGTGCTCTTTATTTTTCATTAATTGTTGTTATATGCAAATACATACATATTATATATGCATATACACATATATAGGAATATATGCCTATTATATTTGTAGTTAATATAATGATATATTTTATTATTCCATATATACATGCACATACATTATATATACATCTAAATATATTCCTAAATGAAACATAATGTTTCATATATATATTTTTTTTTCCTCAGAGTATTTGAAATACTGTTAGAAGTCTTCATAAGCCTTCACATCAAAATGTTATTCTAAAGTTTTTGTGAAACATAAAACTCTTATATGTATATTATCATCTCTAAATTGAATTTAAGAAATTTAAGTGATTGTATAAAATTGACTGCAATAATTGCAGAGGAGAAGTGAAGCATGTGGGGAATTGATTTGCATTTCCACACATACAGGTGTCTAGACTTGTCATTCAGACAGTATGATATTCTTAATGTGAATGATACACGAGAAGGGGAAGGCAGCCTACATACTAACACAAGCATTGACAAGCACCGACTTCTGCAAAAAAATACATTTACATGAGAGTTACGAAAGGCAGTTTTGTATTTGTTCAATATATAAATTTAGAATAAATAATATTTCCACATGGGCTAGTAATATAAATAACTCATAATTGGCAGGCCCCAAACATGACAGTACAACTGACAATGTCTTAAATGACAGTCTGGGGTCAGATCATCTAGACTCTGACCGAACAACTGAAGGATTGCTAGCCTGTGAACAAAAGAGCATTCTTTGGAAATCTCATAATTCATGATTTTATTTGTTAGGAAAAGCCTTTACAACTCTTATCTGCTCCTTCTAAAGAGCCCATGGTAGCCTCCAGGCTGTTCCTGGCTGTGCTCCACCTTCCACTTTTCTAACTGGCATGCTGTTCTTATCACAAGATGCTCCATCTCTGCTACCTCCTCTGCTAATACTGTCAAGGCTTTTACTGTCACTGGCTGTTCTCTGGCTCCTGAAAAGTCACCCTGGAAATAAACTTTTCTTTCTATCCATAGAGTTGCCTAATTTGTGTGGTTCCCTTAAATGTGGTACCAACACCCAAGTCAAACACATTTGTGCCTCAAAAGATCAGTTTCTCCTAATTGAATCAAACTGCCAATTGGATCCTTCTGAGAATGGATCATTTGCCTATTATGGCTTCTGCTACCCATCATGTTAGACTCGAAATCTATTTGGCCTCTTTAATCATTTCTTTCTTCTTCCTGCTCCTCTGGTCTGTCTTTGCTTACTTTGATAAGTGTCCTTCGGGAGCTGCCTACTCTATCTCTCTTGCTACCTGGCTCAACAAAAGTCACACTAGTGTGTCAGACAGCTCCTTATGGTCTCCTGCATACCCCATCATGTAGAGAAGGATGCTTCTCCACTGTTATCCTGGGCATCTCTCTGACAAGTTTGGTCCCTTGGCGATGTTCTCAGATTGAGACTCTGTTCTGCAGCTCTGCCTCCTTCCCTCCCTCTGTCTTCTCTGCTGTGTTATCCTTAGAATTCTTTATTGCCACTTAAAAACAAACAAACAAACAAACAAACAAACACTATGGGATTTCCCTTTCTCAATCTAACTAACCATAGGCTCTTCAGATATATTAGACTCCTTGACTTCTGCTTGCTGCCTTTCAAATCTCTTTCTCTCCCTTTACCCAGATATTCCATTTAACCCAGACCCCTTGTTTTTTGTTTGTTTGTTTGTGTGCTTGTTTGTTTGTTTTTGGTTTTTTTGTTTTGTTTGGTCGGTTGGTTTTAACTACAGCATAGCTTGCCCTCAGTATAAACTCAATCGCCAGTCTCAATAGCCAGGAAATGGCACAATTTCCAGATTCTCATGGATTTTAAGAAGTTCAGCCACCCACATGTAAATTATGTGAAAATCCCTAATCTCTAAGCCTTTTGTGTTCTCTGTCCCCATCCTCCTTTTGCATCTCCTGCCACATCCATCAGATTGCCCTGGCAAAAGCAAAGGCTCCTTCCAACTCTGATCAGAACCTAGAACCCCCAGGCTCCTCTACTTTAGGCTTTGTTATGGAGGATACAGACTGATTGTGGATGTCCAGTTCTCAGTGTAACAATAAGATTCACACCAGTTATACCTGGATTATAATTACCTATCATACATAAGAATGTCTATATCTATGTATGTATTATAGAGAGACACATATACCCATACAAATACATAAGAATGTGTATATTATGTATGTATTATAGAGAGACATATATACCTATACAAATATCTACATTTACATACATGCATATGAAATAGGAAACTATATTTTATAAATATAATATATATTGTGAAATAAAACAGCAAATAATACTAGTTGTATATGTATATATACATAAATGCATATGTATAGTGTGTGTGTGTGTGTGTGTTTGTGTCTGTGTTGTGTGTATGTAGTACAAGAGTGGCTTGTCTATGTTACTGAGTGTCCATATGTGTAAACTACCTGAAGTTCCCTAAACCAGACAGCATCTATGAGATGCTGAGAAACTGTTCATTCCTCTTATCTATACTCTTGCTTATTATGAATCTTTCTGAAATGACCTTCCAGAACCTTATACTGAATGCTTGATATTATGCTCATTTTAAGGGGAAATGCTTCAAGGAATTTGGCTTGTTTTCTGAGAGGTATGATTGTAGGTGTGGGGAGAAATGCACAATTAGAATTGTTTAGCTTACAAGTCCCTGTGCTGGCATTTTGGTCGGGCTCATTAGTGTGGTTTTTCTGCTCTAATGAGTGTCTGTGGCTTGGCTGGTTTGGGGACAATCAACTTGGCCTTGGCTCCAGTGAACTAGATGTCTTCCATTATTCTCATTTTGTAGAAGAGTTGGTAACACATTCTCTTGGTGATCTGAGGTGGCAAGAAAGAACACAGATAAATAGAGCATGGGAGTTTATGTTTGATTGGGAGATTATGGTTTATTAGTCATGACTGAGGACAGGGCCAGATAGACTTAACATGTGTGAACTCTGTTTTGCATACATTGCAACAAAGCATGCATCCAGGAGAGCTGGTAACGTATGGATTGTATCCACTGACATTTCCCTTGCTTTATGTTATAGACTGACCAACCCGAGGAACCCAAGTGGGAATTCTTTGCTGTCTACTTCTTGCTATAGTTGTTTTCTTTGCCATAAGTCTAACCAGCTTGAGTAAGTGATAATACCACTCCACTTAATAACATTTAGGGAGATCTGAGTAAAATAGGAAAACTTGAAGCTGCTTCCATTTATCTAGTGAAGTAGATTACTCAGAATAATAAAAACCAAACCCAAACCAAACGAAGCCAAAATGAAAATGTAAACAAATAAATGAATCAGCAACACCAGCAACAAAAACTATATCCCAAAGAGGAGAGATAGAGAAATGCTTGAGAAATTCACAAGTTAGTGAAAAGTATATCTGAAGAGTGTGAAAAGGTCAGGAATATACAGAAAAACCAAGAGTGTGAAAAGGTCAGGAATATACAGAAAAACCAAGAAAAAAATACTACCTACTCACAAAGTTTGGAAAGGAGTCTGAGATTCCAAAAGTTGATTTTGTATTATTTTTCCCATTTCTTAATTTATGGTCATTTTAAATTGTTGGTTACTTCCCTTACTGTGGAAAATTTCATGACAAAACAAAATTAAATAGCAAGAGTTATTTCTGTTTACGGCTTAAAGGTCCGTCATGGTAAGGAACACATGGCAGTATGGACAGCAAGCAGTTGGTCACACTGCAACTGCATGCAGGAAACCGAGATGGATAGATGGTAATGATCATCGTGTTTTCACCCTTGTGTTCAGTCTGGGAACCCAGCCTGTAGAATATGGTACACCTTCTGCTAGGGTAAGTTTTCCTACCTCAATTAATCCAATCTAGAAAGTCTCTCAAGGACTAGTTCCTCAAGAGGAAAACTCCCAAATAAAACTAAGAAGGTAGGAATGAGGAAATTCTGCAGTCCAAATACCATTTGCCTTGCCAGCACAAGGACCTGAGAATGATCTAGAAAAGCCATTTTAAGAGCCAGGCATGGTGTTGAGTGCTTAGAATCCTCTCAGGAGAGACTGAGACAGTTAAATACCAGGGCAGCCAGCCTCTGGCCAGGGATAATCTATGTTTTAAAATCAAAACCAACCAATCAAGTAAACCTCCCCCCCAAAACCAATAAAAAGCAACAGATAGGTAGACATAGCTTTTTGATGATGTGACATCTGAAACTGTCCTTCTTCTGGCTCTTGCCTCACACTCATGATACACATATGGACATGTACCAGCAGATGCACACACACACACACACACACCCCACAATCTAATCTAACAGATATTCAAGTGAACAGATGCCAACTTAAATAAATATAAGAAATATGAAAGAGCAAGAAATATTACTTTTAGGTGAGACTATGGCTCAGTTGTTATCAATCTTGCTTAGCATGATTGAAGTGCTAGGCTCAGGTCCCAACATTGAGAAAAACAGTTATAGGGATACTTGTCTATAATCTTACTACTCAGGAAGTATATGGAGGATAACCATTCAAGGCCTTGGCTATATAGGGAGTTTGAAGCCAAATTAGACTACATGAGACCCTCTCTAAAAAAACCAAAACAAACAAAGAAATATACAAAGAAAAAAAGAAGAAAGCCTGATTTCCCCAAATGTTATTTCAAATTCTACATTCCAACTACTTGAAATGGACAAAAATCCTGAGAACCATTTCATGGTTTACTAGTAAAAACTCATGCTAGAGATGAAAAAATAAGAATGAATTTGATCCATAAGGAAGTCCAGAGTCACTGTAGGAAGTCAAGACATCAAATGGCTGAGAAGCATCTAAAGAAATGTTTAAAGTTCTTAGTGATCAGAGAAATGCAAATCAAAATGATCCTGAGATTTCACCTTACACCTCTCAGAATGGCTAAAATTAAATCCTCAGGTAACAATACATGTTGGAGAGGATGCAGAGAAAGAGGAACACTCCTTCACTGCTGGTAGGATTGCAAACTGGTACAACCACTCTGGAAATCAATTTGGAAGTTCCTCAGAAAATTGGAAATAGATCTACCTGAAGACCCAGCTATGCAACTCTTGAGAATATACCCAAAAGATGCCCCATCATACCACAGGGGTACATGTTCCACTATATTCACAGCAGCCTTATTTGTGATAGCCATAAGCTGTAAACAACCTAGATGTCCTTCAACAGAAGAATGGATACAGAAAATGTGGCTCATTTACATAATGGAATATTACTCGGCTATTAAGAATGAGGGCATCCTGAGTTTTGCAGGCAAATAGATGGAACTAGAAAATATCATCCTGAGTGAGGTAATTCATACTCAAAAAGGACATGCATGGTATGTACTCACTAATAAGTAGATATTAGCTTAAAAAAAAAAGAATAACTACAGTCCACAGAACTCAAAAAGCTCAACAAGCTGAAGTACCCAGTGAAGAAGCCTCAGTTCTACTTGGAAGAGAGAAGAAAGCAAACACAGTGGGGAGGGAAGGAGGGACCTGGGAGGGAAAGTGGAGAGGGTTGGAGGGAGTGAGGGGAAAGGGGATCTGATATTGGGTGAGGGAAAAGGACTGAAGCCCTGAGGGCCCGCAGAAAGAATGGAAACAGGCAATCTCAGGAAATAGGTGGTTGGGGTGACCCTCCAGAATACACCAGAGACCTGGGTGGTAAGAGACTCCCATAACTCAAAGGGAGGAACCTTAAATGAAATGCCTGACAGTAGGGAGAGGGAACTTATAGAGTCCACCTCCAGCAGGAAGTCAGGGCATCAAGTGAGGGATGGGTTTGCCATCCCACAGTCACATCTGTGACCCTTAATTTTTCCTGTCTGAAAGAATTACAGGGATGGAAAAGGAAAGGAGCCTGAGGAAAAGAAGGTCCAGGGACAGGCCCAAAGTGTGGTCCAGGAGGCCCCAAGGTCTGACACTATCACTGAGGCTATGGAGCACTCACAAAAAGGGACCTATCATCACTGCCCTCCAAAAGACCCAACAAGCACCTGAAAGAATCAGATACAGATCCTTGCACCCAACCAATGGACAGAAGCAGCTGACCCCTCTTGTTGAATTAGCGTAGGCTGAAAGAAGCTGAGGAGAAGGGTGATCCTGTAGGAGGATCAGCAGTCTAGACCCCCGAGATCTTTCAAACACTGGACCACCAAACTGACAGCATATACCAGCTGATATGAGGCCACCAACACATGTACAGTAGAGGACTTTTGGTTCTGTGTTCATTCAGAGATGATGCACCTAACCCTCAAGAGACTGGAGGCCCCAGGGAGTTTAGAGATCAGGTAGGGTGGTTGGAGGGGGCATCCACGTGGATACAGGGTAGGGTGGGGAGGAGGTGTGGGATGTGAGGCAGCTGGAGGGTGGATGGGGTGGCAGGGAATGGAATATGGAGTGTAAAAAAATAAATTAATAATAAAATTTTAAAAAATTAAAATCAGTAAAATGGGTAAGGACTTCAGCAATAACAGAGAAAAGGAAGAGGAAGGAGTGGTGTGAGGAAGATCACAGTAATATTCCATGCATGAGTGACAAATCATGGTAACATTGTTACTCTGAAAGTTGAATTTGCAGTGAGAAGATGTTTGTTTTCATGAACCCTGGGGTAAATTTGCTTTCCTTCAGATGTTTGGTGTTTGTTTGTTATAGGTGCCTGGAGGTACGATCACTTGGAGACCTTACTATGTTTTTGCTTGCTCAAAGGATGCACAGGAGGAACTAATGTAGTCCTTACCAAGGCTGGTAGTGAGTGCTAACTTCTCTTGGATAATAGGTTCCTATTCTTTTCATTTCTCTTTCATTTGCACAGCTATTAAGAATATATTATAGATGTTAATCTGAACTTCCTGTAGGATTGCACAAGTCAGGTGTGCCTTTATTCTGAAGTCTTGGGATCTTGGTAAAGTTGTTTTCTACAGAATATAATGAGAGAGCCACATTTTGTACTGGGAAATCTCAGTATGTCTGACCCTTGACATACTGAGGAATTTAGCACAATATGACAATTAATATCCTTATTCATACAGGAATAAACCAAATTGAAGTATCTTTGTAAGCCTACCTGTCTCTCCAATAGCGTTTTCCCTTTCTGAGTTTAAACATTTGTATGGTACTTGGCTTCTGTGCTTTTCTACTGTGTTATTTTTTTTTTAGCTCTTTAATGCTATTTTGGCAATTAAAATGTATTTTGTCAGTTATACTCACTTGTTTTCAGCAAGCAAGTGATTCAATTTATATAACTACAGATTTTGGTCTAGATTGATAAAGATAGCATTAGACAGCTCAATAAAGGTGAAAGTCAAGGATAGCAGCAAGAAAAAGAAAATACAGGAGGCTTTTGTGAGAAAGCAAGCAGGAGCCAAGGCAACAGGGATGCAGGTAGTGATCATTGATTCTTTAGTGAGATGAGCTCAGTAAAACGCTTCTGTGACTTTGGTTCATACCCCTGCATGTCACAGTGATGATCTTTGATACCTTCAAGGTTGTGGACTCAGGCTTCAGATTGATCTATACTTTAAGATGAAAGATAAAATCTATGTAGTGTATTCAGGCATGTGTTGATGCAAATTACCTTCCATGCGATGTATGGTTAACACTGCATCTATATGATTTTGAGTGATGTTTATGGGAAGGAGTGTCATAGATGAAATAGCTCATTTTGCTCAGTCATTCGCAGACATCAAAGTTGCAAGAAGTTTAATTTGATTGATAAATATGTAGACTTATGAATAGATCAGTGCAATGGACTTGGCAGGTCTTAATTTTTATGTGAAAAGCATAATAATTTCTTCTACTTTGTACCCTTTATCTTGATAATCATTGCTCATTTTTATAATTCACTGAGTCTATGTACATATTCTTAGTCAGATGTCCTCATGTCCTGCTTTAACCACTGTACATCTTTTTAGCTTTCTAGAGAATACCTGTGGCTACTTATCTGTCTATATTATTCAGGAATCTAGCTGAAATTATTTGAAGCAAAATTTTGCAAACACATATTATAAATAGTTTCATTAGTAGAGGCCATATGTACCCTTGTACTTTTCATTTTAAACATAGTGAATTTCGTATTTTACCACATATATCAAATTTTGTTTGTTACTATTTGATGGTAGTGTTTTGAAAGTTCTATTTATATCATGTTCTTAAATATTAGAAAAGGTAACAAAAAAGTGGTTTCATCCATTGTTAGTGTACCAAAACTCCAACTATCCCTCATTTTGATGATGAGAAATGTAGCTTTTCAGAGCTTGATGAGTTCCGAGCTAATTTTGATAGATAAAGAGAGAGTTGGTGCTACCATGTTTATTCCCGAAAACATTAGCCTGGGTATTAAATCTAAGTACAGGGAAATGGTGCAGGAGTAGAAGCTTAAGTGGGAGACCTATGAACACCTCAATAAAAATCGTTTGTAAACCAAAAGATGCTTCTTTAGCAAATTTATCAAGGTTTTATTTTACAGAGACATGCTTATCAGGAAACATTCTCTTCTTTAATTTTTCTTCCTTAACCCTATAAATTCATTGTAAGCTCTTAGTGTCTAACTAAGGATGACTTTAGTTTAAGCTATAGTAATACTAGCCATTTATAGTACATTATTCTTACTTCTGTGGAAATTTAGATGTCATCAACAAAGGCTATGTGGTTATATAACAGGGAACACTTGACCCAGCCTATGACCTCATAGTTCTTCCTTGGCAGTCTGTTTTTGGCTACAGAGCAGATGGCCAAGTTGACCTAGTATCCATCCCCATCTGTTTAACTAAATGCAGTTCTCATCTGAGAACAATTACAATCCAGATTAACACCCTAGCAAGAATTGTGTAGCATCAGAAGTGAGTGTGTTGCCAGAAGTGAACAATGTCAAAGCCTATACATTTCCAAATATCCATGGTTGTTCAGGAAAGTATAGTTTAAGTGCTTTTGAAAGATTTCATTGAATAATGAACTTTGCTAAATGAAACAAATAGCAAAACTAGGGCTCATTCAGTCCTACTTTCTTGATATCATTTCTACTATAACTTATTTGTTTGTTCTCATCAGAAATATGACTTTTTTTTCTACAAAATAATCGTGCTGAACATGTCTGTAGTAAAAGAAGTAAATTCTAAGATGTCCCACTAGAATATCATATAGGCTACAAAATGATATTTATTCGTTATAGGCTATAAAATTGTGTGCATTCATTTCAAGGGCTGGTAACTTATGTGACATGAGATATAAAAGTGCATTTTAATAACAGTTAATCAGAGGAATTCATAAGAATTTCATTTTAGACCCTATGTATTTATAGGATTTTACTATTTCCAAATTTTACTATTTTTAACTTTATAATGTCTCATTTACTTGTTATAAACATTGTCTCTTTCATTTTATTTGATTCATTTATAAATATATGTACACACATATTTGTATATACATATAATTAGATATGCACATATACCTAGAACATGTACATATTCATATAGACTCATATAGGTATATATATATAACTATATAGACATATACATGCATATATGCATGCGTATTAATATATACATGTATACACACATATATATAAATACATATATACTTTAACCATATATATAATTTTCTTCTGAGGGCATGTGTTGTGAACATATGAGGTCAGAAGTTGAAGTCAGGTATTTTCCCTGCTAACTTTCAACCTTATTTTATGACAGAGTCTATACTTAAACTTAGAGCTCAGAGATTTCTGCAAGAGTAGTTGGAGAGTGGGCCATGGACTCTCTTGTCTCTACTTCGTCAGTAGTAAGACTACAAACATGTACCACCAATAATGTTTTTATGTGAGTACTAGGGAATCTCATTTCAGGTCCTCATGTTCATGCAATCAGTACTTTATCAAGTCATCTCCCAGGTCCTTTAGGTTTTTAAAGAAGAAATAATTAGTGAGAATAATAGATCCCAAATAAGTCATGGCAGCATGATCATAATGTTCATTTATTTGTTGTTCTTTTATTCTAGCTTTTTAATTTTCTCCATGGCTGTTGAATCAATAAAAGTCTAATTGTTAACGTACATTCTGGGCTGGTGATTGTCAAAATGACTAACTACTTCAATAGCATCCTTTCCAAACATTCTGTTTATGGTCTAATAACACCCAAACCAGACTGTTTCCCTACATCCAGAGCTATGTAGAGTAAGCTGGCAAATTCAACACTAGCAACAGCACAATATTCAGCCACCTCAGCAAAAATGCCACAAGAAAAGATTGTTTTTTCTAATATTACTGTTGTTTCTGACACAAAATTGATATCTATTGAATTAGTATTTACTTTACATTTTAAGTTCCAGGACATATTTTATAAATGTAGTACTCAAAACAGTATGAAAGTAGAGAAGAACAGATAAATGGCACTTGATAGAAAGCCCTCCCCCTAACAGTAAAGCCTGTAAAACGAAGCCATGACAGTGTTTTCAGAAAATGGTGACAGAACAAGTGTACACTGGTACACAAAATGAAAGAAAATTAATATAAACCAAGACCTTCAACTCTGTTTTTGGCTACAGAGCAGATGGCCAAGTTGACCTAGTATCCATCCCCATCTGTTTAACTAAATGCAATTCTCATCTGAGAACAATTACAATCCAGATTAACACCCTAGCAAGAATTGTGTAGCATCAGAAGTGAGTGTGTTGCCGGAAGTGAACAATGTCAAAGCCTATACATTTCCAAAAATTAACTGAAAATAGAACATAGACATAAATGTAAAATTCAAAATTATAGAATTTCTGGATGATGATGAACCAAGAGTATAGTGAGATTATTTTCTTTATTTTTCCTAAGTCCACTTTACTGACTTTTGGATTTTTACTAATTTGTTTTTGAGGATTTCATTCATGAATATTGTGTTTATATCATGTATCACCCTCTCTTCCTTCCAACTCCTCTCAAATTCATGACCTTGTTTTCTTTAATTATTACACATACACACACACAAACACACATACAGTTTCTTACACATTATAACACATTATAACATCCATTTTCCATGTTATCTAGCAGTATGCTTCTTGATATATGCCCAGATGAACTCAAAGAGTGTCCATCAAGTCCTGAGCAGAACTTTTTAGTTAAAATTTTTATTCAAAAATATTTTATGACTTGTATATATGTCATTTCCTCTCTTCTTTATCCTTCTCCACTTCTTCCCATGTCTCTCTGACTCCTTCTCAATTTTGTGATCTCTTATTATTTAGTTTTTATTGTTAAACATAAACACACCTTATTGAGTTTTTTCCTGTCTCACATTTATACATATGGGATTTGACCATATGGGATTTGCTAACCTATTACAGACTTGGGCCTGAAGAAAACTGATTCTTTTCTCCTGGGTAGCCACTGACTTTCTGTAGCTTTTCATCTAAGTATGGGGCTTTGTGAAATTTCCCTGTCCATGTTAACATATTGGCTAGTATGATCATTATGCAGGCATTGTTTATGTAACCACATTGTTAAAATTTCTGGGTGAAAATTCTGATCATGTGTATAAGGCACTATTTAGCAGCAGGCATTCCAGTCCTCTGGCTCTTAGAATCTTTCATCTCTCTCTTCTGTGATATTCCCTTAGCCTTAGGTATATAGTTGAATTGTACTTGTACCACTTTGTGACCAGGCTCCCGTGGTCATTTATTCTCTGAATTTTTGACCATTTGTGGATCTGTGCAATTTTTTTTCTCAGCTGAAAAAGAATCTTATTGGATCAGGAGTGAAAGGTTCTCTTATTTCTGGATATAAGGATAACTATTGAGAATAGAGTTAGAAACTAAGTATATAATGTTTAAAACTTATAAATACTTTAAAAAATTTCCCTTGAATATGTGAATGCATACATAGGATGGGAATATTTCTAGACATCAGAGTGTAATTCTGCTCTTAAAAAATGTATCTAGCTAAGAACAATATGGAGAACATTTCATGGCATATTTCTAACAGAGAGACATCAATGTGAAACTCTTACATATTGCATTATTCTAACCATATGATGTTTAGAAGAGCAAACTTACAGGGAAAATAACATGATAGTGGTTGCTAGTAGATAGGAGGGAGACATATTTACATAAATTGGGCATATGAGAAACTCAGAGCTCCACAACTGTTCTGTGAATAACACAATGTAAAGTATGCTGTCATCCACATGTCATTTAGTGTGCAATACCAACAGTGTCTCAAAGTGTAAACCTCTGGCTTGTATAAAAAAACAATGTCTCAACAACATTTCATCAATACTGAACTACCTAAGATGGCCGACAGTGGAAAGAGCAACTTATACATGGGCAAAGGTTCTGTGAGGAGGCGTCTCTGTGCCCTTTACTAAACCTGATTGAAGATTCAAGACTTCTCTAAAAATAAAGTCTGTTAAAACTATTAACTGTATAGAACAGGTAAGAGCCTCGCCTACTGTCTGAACCCCTCCCCCATTCTCTCAATTTGGAAGCCAAAGACCCAAGGAGCTGCCACACTCCATCCCTATATAAGCAGACACCCATGACTCAACTACAGACCACATAGATCAGAATGTATAAAAGCCCCACTTGCCATCCGAACCCCCCAATCTCTTGATTCACAGCCAAAGACCCAAGCTGCTGACACATCCACCATCCCTGATGCCATATCCCTACATCTCTACTGGTAAATATCCACTGCTCAAGTATTAACCAAGCCAGTCAGGAAAACAGAGATCCCTGCTGTAAAAAAGACCATGATAAATACTAGCCCTAAACTCTTAAAGAGACTCCATGCTGGACCAGAAATACAGACCACAAAAAACACAAGATTCAAGAAGAAAAGAAAACTAAGGAATAAAATTCTCATCCAATAAAAAACTAACTCAGAAGTTGTCTTCTAGCCTTATATCCATCCTCAACCCAGATGTCTAGATGCCTGTGTAAGAAGAACATCAACAACAGCCAGAGCAATATGATACCACCAAAGCCCAGCTATCCTACCTACTAGAGCAATCTCAGGGTATTCTAACACAGCCAAAGCACAAGAAAACAAACTTAAAAACAACTTTATGAAGATGATAGAGGTCCTCAACGAGGAAACAAATCCCATGAAGAAAGCCAAGAAAAAAGAAATAGGTGAAAGAAATTAATAAATCTGTTCATGACCTGAAAATGGAAATAGAAGCAATAAAGAAAACACCAAGTGAGGGAATCCTGAAGCTGGCAAGCCTAGGTAAGAAAACATGAGAGATGCAGGCATCAGTAGAATACAAGAGGTAGAAACGATCGACATATCAATCAGGGAAAAATTTAAATCTAAAAAGTTCTCGACGTAAAACATCAAGAAAAAGTGGGATACTGTGAAAAAATCATAAGAATGCTAGAAATAGAAAAAGGAGATGCCCAGCTTGAAGGCCCAGAAAATATTTTCAACAAAACCATAGAAGAAAATTGTCCTAACTGGAAAAAGGAAATCGTTATAAAAGTAAGAGAAGCTTACAGGACACTAAATAGATTGGGCCAGGAAAGAAAGCTCCTGCCACATAAGAAACAAACACTAAATAAAGAGAACAAAGAAAGAATAAAAAAGCAGGAAGGGAAAAAGGACAAAAAAAAACATATAAAGGCAGACCTATTAGAATTATACCTGACTTCGCAACAGAGACACTATAAGGCAGAAGAGTTGGACAGATGTCTTCCAGACTCTAAGGGATCACAGATGCCAGCACAGACTACTAAACTCACCGAAGCTTTCAATTACCATAGATGGAGAAAATAATACATTCAATGATGAAGTCAAAGTTAAGCAATATACATCTAAAAATTCAGGCCAACAGAAGTTACTAGGAGGAAAACATTAACCCAAGAAGGTTAACTATACACATGAAAACAAAGGAATTATATAATCTCACACCAGAAAGCCAAAAGAAGGAAAACATACACACACATGAACGTACATACACAAACATGGGAATACACACAAACACTACCACCATCATCATCATTATCACAAAAAAACCCACAAAATAACAATCATTAATATTTTTTAATATCAATGGCTCAATTCTCCAATAAAAGTCCACAGGCTAAGAGAGTGGGTGCAAAACAGGATCCAGTTTTTTAATTATTTTTTTATTTTTGCTGCATACAAGAAACACATCTCAACATAAAGATAGCCATTGCCTCAGGGTAAAGGGCTAGAAAAAGATTTTCTAAGTAAATGGACACAAGAACCAAGCTGGTAGAGTCACTCTAATATATAACAAAATAAACTTTCAACCAAAATTAGTCTAAAGAGCTGGAAAGGATACTTTATCCTCATCAAATGAAAAATTCACCCAGATAACATGCACCATTCTTGCCAGTGGATAGGTCAACAGACAAAAACTAAGAAAAATAGAGAAACAATAAAGATAACAGTAGTTATGAATCAAATGGACCTGACAGAAATCTACAGAACATTTCAGCCAAACGCAAGAGAATATAAACTTTATCTTAGCACCTCATGAGACTTTCTTCAAAATTGACTAGACAGTCAGTCACAAAGAAAGTCTCAACTATTACAAGACAATCAAGATAATCCTATGTATCCTTTCAGGTCTCCACGGATTAAATCTAGATTTCAGCCCATAACAGAAACAACAAAAAGCCTATAAACTCATGGAAACTGAACAACTCTCTATTGAATGACTACTGGGTCAAGGTGAAAATAAAGAAAGAAATTAAAGACGTCCTAGAAGTCAATGAAAATGAATGCACAAAATACCCAAATTCATGAAACATAATGAAAGTCGGGCTGAGAGGAAAGTTCATAACACTAAATACCTTCATAAATAAATTAGAGAGCTTTCATACTAGCAATTGAAGTGCACCTGTGAAAGCTCTAGACCAGCAATAACAAAATCAAACACACCCAAGAGGAATACACGGTAGGAAGCAACCAAACTGAGGTCTGGAATCAATAAAATAGAAACAATCAATGAAACAAAGGATTGGGCCTTTGAGAAAATTAACAAGATAGAGAATCTTTATCCAAACTATCTAAAAAGACACACAGAGAGAATATCCAAATTTTAAACCAGAAAAGAAAAGGAGAACAGCAAAGAAAAAACACCGGGCCCTGAGGAAATCCAAAGAATCAGTATGGCATACTTCACAGTATATACTCCACAAAAATTGGAAAACCTAAAAGAAACAGACAATTCTTCTCATAGATACCAGTAAACAAAATTAGATCGACTCACTGGCACAAGAGACAACTTCCTGAACAGGATACAATCATGCAGGTACTAACTTTAATAATTAATAAATAGGATCACGTGAAACTAAAAACCTTCTGTAAAACAAAGAATACTATCAATAAGATAAAACAGTAGCCTACAGAATGGGAAAAGATTTTCATCTGATCCACATCTGGAAGGCAGTTAATTTCTAAAGTCCGTGAAGAACTCAAGAAATTGAACATCCACAAACAGAGTAATTCAATTAAAAGCTGGGTACAGACCTAAATGGATAATTCTCAACAGAAGAATCTCATAAATCTGAGGAACACTTAAATAAATGTTCAACATCCTTAGCCATTAGAAAATTGCAAATAAAAATGTCTATGAGAAAAAACTCAAAAGGGCTAAGATCAAAAACAGAAGTGACAGCTCAAGCTGGCAAAGACGTGGAACAAGGGCAACACTCTTCCACTGCTAGTGGGAGTTCAAACTTGTGCAGCCACTTTGGAAATAAACACAGTGGTTTCTCAGAGAATTGGGAACCACCCTATCTCAAGACACAACTATCTCGTTCTTGAGGAAGTACCAAGAGGACATTCCATCCTGCCACAAGGATACTTACTCAACTGTGTTCATAGCAACTTTATTTATAATAGACAGAACCAGGAAAAAATACATGTCCCTCTTAACAGAGAAATAAAGAAAATTTGGCACATTTGCACAATGGATTATTAATCAGCTGTTAAAATATAATGTCATGAAAATTTGAGGCAAATTGATGCTAACAGAAAAGGAAATCATCCTGGAATGAAGTAACTCAGACTCAGAAAGATAAACATGGCATGTATTTACTTATAAGTTGATACTAACAGAAGGGTAAAGGATAATCATACAACATTCCAGAGACAAGGAGAAGGTAAGTAACAAGGAGGGCTCAAGCGGGAATGCATGTATCTCCCTGGGAAAGGGAAATTGAATAGATACTGCAGATGGACTTGGGGCATGTGGGCATGGGAAGAGGAGTGTCAGGTTCAGGGAAGACAGGGACAGAGAGTACTGGGAGAGGCAACTGGAATTGGCAGCATTTCGGGCATTAGGTACGATCACAGCACAATGAAAACTTAGAGCAATCTATGAAGTTGATGCTTGCTGAGACTCCTAGTAAGGTAGAGAGAGGTATGGAGCCTGAGCCTATCATCTTCTACAGTCAGTCAAGACTTCCAGTGAAGGGATTGGGACATCAATCATACTCTGAACTTTTGACCTACCATTTGTTGTGCCCACAAGATGTACAGTGATAACAGTGATACAGATATTGTGGAAGTAACCAACCAATGACTGGTACAGCTTGAGACCTATGCCACAAGAGGGAGCCCACCCCTTTACTGCCTAGATGGTCAGGACCCAGAGGGTGGATAGCTCAGACATCTAGAACAGAACTGATCAAAAAAAAAAAAAAATCAGTAAAATGATTCCTAAGGCTCTTCAGCTATATTTGTAGACAGGAGTCTCAAATGTCATTAGAGAGGTATTATCCAGCAACTGATAGAAACAGGAGCAGAGGCACACAGATAAACATTATGCAGAGCTCTATAAATCCTTTGGAAGAGGGGAAGGAAGTATTGTAGGAACCTGAGGGAATTAGCACACCACAAGAAACCCAGAGAATCCCTTAACTGGAGACAGGGGCTCACAGAGACTGAGCTGACAATCAGGGAGCCTGAACAGGTTTGACCTAGCACCTCTGATACATGTTATTGTTATGTAGCTTTGTTTTTGTTGGACTCCTAAAAGTGGGAACAAGGGCTTCTTTAATTTCCTACCTACAGAATTTCATGACCATGCTATAATGTATCTCATAATGTGAAATGTATTTAGTTATTTTTCATGTACAAGTCATGAAAAAAAGTACTCCCTTTAAATTTATAAAAGATTCTCCAGGTCATATTTTGTAATAATTAATATGCATATGGTATGTTACTTTTACCTTCTGGTGTGTTCTGCTGGATTCCTATCATAGTTAACAGTGATATCTCCTTTATGTCACCTCAGCCTTCTCTGCCAATCCATCCTTCTTGTCTTACCTAATGATACTTTGTCTTCTGGTTATCTCTCAGATTTAAGTAGTATACTGACACCAAAAGTATTATTCCATGATCTATGTATAATATCCCAGGAATCTTTGTTATGCAATACCTCAACCATCTCCCATGATACACAAAGTCATTTTCCATCATCAACCTGGATATAGTAATTTTATCCTCTAATTTTACATGAGTTTCTCACAGTGTATTTGTTTTTATTTTATGACTATGTCCAAATATCTGACAAAAATCAGCTGGAAGGAAAGTGGTTTATGTGGGCTTATAGTTCAGAAATCTACTGTCAACCATGTCACAGAGGTTGTAGTGGTGGAAAAGGCTTGGTATTGACTTCAACTTCCAGAGAAGCAGAAAATGTTCAATCACAAACTTCTGTTACCTTTCTCCTGTTTCCCTTTCTGCCAGTCTAGCACCACACTGCATGGAATATTGCTTCTGATATACAGGGTGCATCTTTCCTCTTTGATGAAACATCTCTGGGAACTTTACAGTATATACACCAGCACATGTTTCTCCTAGGTGATTCCAGTCAGACTGACAGTGGTGACTAGCCTTCACTGCTCCACTTTTGTCCGTCTGGTATCCAAGTACATCACTCCTAAATCACTATTAGAAATATCCTAATTAGAGTTGTTTTGGAAATGTGTGATTTTATTTTCCTCTGACTTGGTGATTTCTGAACTTCAAGATAAGGGTGAAAAATCCCGTTAAGTAGTAGTACTAGTAATCCTATAAATAGATGATTACTGTACTATTATCTGTAACTTCTTTTTTAATTTTAATATTCCGTTTACAGACTGCAATATTTTCATACATGCACAAAGGTATTATGCAAGTAAGCATAAACATATTATTGGTTTTATTTTCTAAATCTTAATATCTAAAGGGCTAGGAAACTAAAGTCTGAAAAAGTTAAAGTTCATGTCAATTAAGTGCCCTAATTTAAATACTCATCAGCTATGATAAGAACTAATCTGTGTGTATGCCTGCTTCTCTATCTGTGTGGCTTTGTAGACTAAAACCTGTCAAAGTGGAAGGTAGAAAAAAATATGGAATGTCTGTCTATACTCTCCATCTTGTTTCCTTGAAACTAGCTCTCTCACTGATTTTGAAGCTTACAGTTTTGAATAGACTAGCTGCCAGTTTCCAGGATCCTTCCATCTCTTCCTTCTCATATTGGAATTGCAGAAGCATAGAAATCCTGCCAGGTTATTGTATGTAGGTGTTCTGAATTCAGACTCTGGTCCTTGTACTTCTACTGCAATTGTGCTTATCACCAAGTGCCTCTCATGTCAGATCTAAACTTTATTATTATCTTAGTATATATTAAGCCACGACTCACAAAGTTTCCCCTATTTTCAATAAATTCATTTGAGAGCCTTACACTATATGAACTTGTGGGATACGTTCATTCTATAATAAAATTATTTCAAACTAACAGCTTCTGATAGCCAGTCTTCTAATATTCCTTTTAAAATCAAATTAGTCATTAGTATATATGTGAACAAATGAGCACTGATACATTCATCAAGCATGAAATGATAGTATAAGATTCTGGGACATTAAGAAGAAATACTGAGACTGGTTATCTAAAACAAAACTGTGATATTAACTATAGTAATAGTTCTTTTAAAACCAAAATTGAAGGTAAAACATAATGACCATGTGACTAACACAAGGAAATCAGGTTTTGTCCTCTTTTCATAATTAGTATATTTAGTACACTTACTAAATATAATCACTAATGTGGGTATAAAATGTAGCACATATAAGCATTCTTTTTCCCAATAGGTGTTCAGCCTGATTCCACAAGAGGGTAGCTAATAGATTTGATAAGTGTTTAATGTGTGAGAATTAGTATTGACCTTTCATGTTAGTTTCCTGGTTAAATGGTCAATAAATATTGAAATGCATTAACATATTACCAGTTGGGCAAAACAAAGGGCATTTTTCCCTCTTAGATGGAATTTTAAAAAGTACACTATATGTAAAAATATGCATTAAGAAAAACAAAACATTCTTTGCCTGCATGTTGTTAAGAGATCACGAATCTCATTCCCACATATGCTATGGTGATTTAAATCAAGTTACTGCAATTTTTCAAGCCTTCTTAATTTATGTGGAAAAGCAATATTAATAAGATGAAGTTACAGCAGGTGGCATTGTGAAGATTCAACCTGTGCAGGTGAGTGTCTATTGAGCACTGTTTCTAGCATATTAAAGAACCATATACTAGCAATCATGACACATCTTATATATAAGCCAGAGCTCAAGACATACTAGAGGGTTCTTTTAAACATAGACCTAATTATAACTTTGCTCATTATAGTAACAGAAGTGCTATGCAATTGCTCTGGGGCTGCAGAAAGTCTGGCTTTCTCTCTTGTTATTCTAGGACTCACAGATGGTCCATCTAACAGTTCCTTGTAGGTTAGATTGCATACGTTCTGAATAGTAAAGAAGAAAATTTTCTAGTAGAATATCTTCATAATACATAGATTTTTTGCAATTTAATACAAATAATGACTGCTACTATTAGTAGAAATTGTATGAAAAGTCAACAAGTATTTTATTTACACGTCTTCTTTCATTTAAAATGTTTTTGTTGTATATATTAATTAGATGTGGTGCTATCTTTCACAAGGACATTTTTTGCACAAGTCTGTTTTGTATGTTTAAAGCATTCCTCCCATGCCCCTAATCTTCCCCCACATAAGTTCTTTTTTTTTTTTTTTTTAATGGTTTTTTGAGACAGGGTTTCCCTGTGTAGCCCTGTCCTGGTACTCACTCTGTAGACCAGACTTGCCTCAAACTCAAAAATCCACCTGCCTCTGCTGCCCAAGTGCTGGGATTAAAGGTGTGTGCCACCACTGCCTGGGCCCACATAAGTTCTTAAGATTCATGAAATTTACACACATTCACAGGTCTAGCTCAATCAGTGAACTCCAGATTCAGTGAGGAAACCTGACACAATAAATAAAGTGGAAAATAGTCATGGAAAACATCTAATATCAACATAGGGTCTTCACATGAACACAGCTGTGTGTGTGCATATGCCCATATTTAAGTGATTATATATGCACATGTGCATATTACATTCATGAGCATGCACAAATACATATGTAAAAATATAGCCATAAAATAAAATATGGCTTTTCTGGATGTAACAATTTCACCTTTCTTTTATCTAGTTTTGGTCTTCAAATCTATCATCACATATTTTCCTGGCTGCTTTGTTTGCAAATAATGGACCTCATGGAATTTCTGTGTTCTTCTGGCCCATCTCTCTGAGGAATAACTCAGCAAAACTGTCTTAGATAGTGTGTTCCATTGCTTTGAAAAGACTATAAACAAGACAACTGAGATAAAATAAAGCATTTAATTTGGGACTTGCTTACATTGTTAGAGGGTTAGTCCATGATCGTTATGACAGGAAGCAGACAGTCATAGTGCTGGAGAAACAGGAGAGGCGAGCTTAACATCCTGATCTACAGCCAGCAGGAAGAGAGAGTAAGAGAGAGGAGGAATGGCATGGGCCCCTTTTTTCGGATATTTTAATTATTTATATTTCAAACTTTATCCACTTTCTCGGTTTCCCCTCTGCAAACACCCTACCTATCCCATCCCCCTACCCCTACTTCTATGAGGGTGCTCTCCCACCCACTCACCCACTCCTACCTCACTGCCCTGGCATTCCCCTACACTGGAGCATCTAGCCTTCATAGGACTAAGGGCCTCTCCTCCCATTGATGACAGATAAGGCCATCCTCTGCTACATAGGCAGACAGAGCCATGCAAACCCCTTCAGCTCCTTCATTCTTTTCCCTAACTTTAAATCTCAGACATACTAATAGTGACACACTTCATCTAATAAGACTATACCTCTTTATTTTTCCTTATTGCTCCGCCCCACTCACTCTGACCTGCTCACCTCTTAATCCTTCCCTAACTATTCTACTAAGGATTAAAATATATGAACCTATGGAAGCCATTCTCCTTCAAACCACCATAAAAAAAAGTAAAATATGTTCTGCAATCCATTCCTGGTGCTATGGTGTCTTCCTTACTTCCTTCTGGTAGATAGTTAATAGCTAGTTTGTTGTTTGAAACATGGCATGTTCTACTAGCAGAGGGTGAGATTGTAACCAAAACTGAACAGACCATGTTTCCACAACCACAGCCATATCTCATTACTCTGCTAGTTCCTAGTAGCAGACACTGAGAGTAGATTGATGTATGCATGATAGGAAAAAAACAAGTCTAGCTTGAAGACAAATGACTGGATGGGGAGAAGCTAGAGTCAGGACACCTGACTATGGGGCTGATGTATAATAAAGAAGATGCCATGCAACATTTGATTTTATGGGATTTTCAATATGGAAATGAAAACATGTAACTTATTGACTGCCACAAGGAAAAGATACTGAAATAAATTGTGTTTGTTACAAGTATGAAGAGAAGTAACTTGGTTTGGTTTTTGACAATCTACAACCCTTCTTTCCACCCCTTTCAACCTCAAGCCCATATATCATAATCTTACTCACTAAACGAAGCATTTGGGCACATTTGAATGATATAATTACAGTGATGGGTGTGGAAATAGCACCCACATGCTCTTGCTCTCAGACTCACATTACCTGCACGCCCACCAGAGCCAGTTCTGCTGTGTTGTTCAAACAAGCTGCAGGGCCCACTCTCCTGAATGCTGCAGCCAGCAAGGGGCAAGGCCAGCACTCCAGCTCTCATGACCCATGGACCAGCTTGGCAGATGAATGGTAGGTTCAATTCCCCCACTCTCCTGCCCTCAGAGCCGAGATGGCTCACCTTTGCCCATTTCAGCAGGGCCAGCTCCACTATGCTACAAGGCACAGGGCCCACTCTCCTGAATGCTGCCACTGGTGAAAGGTAAGGACAACTCCTTCAGAGCCTTCCAGACAGTAAGAGGAAGGGTCAGTTCTTCATACACAGCTCCTGAATATCCATGTGATCCCAGGTTGCTGTCCAGACCAGGGACCTTCTCATAGTCTCTCCTGGTAATATGAGCCACAGACATCAACACTAAATCCTGTTGCTGCATAGTCATGGACCTAGTCATTGTCCTCAGGGCAGCATGGGATTTACCATGTTTTCAGAGAGTGGTGCTGGCTACTTAAAAGAAGCTATTCCTCCCTACCCTCATATCTCTGGATCCATCTCTCCTCATAATGCTCAAACTGTCCTATGACTCTTTCTCTTCCATGTGTCCATTACATACTTACATTGTAGTGGCTCCTGCTGTGAGAGGCCACATAGCTGGCAGGTCTCTGGGTAACTTTCTCTTTGGTCCTCACTTCATGGCAACAAGAGGGCCTCTAGGAGTCTACATCTAGTCTGTGGAGCATGGAGTGGGTGGGTCTATGAATGTCTTATACAACCCTTACTGTGTAGTATGGCTGTAGGTGGGGTCCTGTGTGTCTCCCCAATCCATGGTAGAACAGGTCTGTGGGTTTCTTTCCCTGCCTGCAACACACTCTGCCATGCTGAAATGCAGGTCTCTGGATATCTTCCTCTTCCCTCAAAATTTAATTTCTAACTGATAAAGTGAAGAGGTAAGAGATAGCTCCAGACTTGTCAAGTTATATTTTATCAGCAGAAGAAATTCTGAACTTAGATAAAGAAAATATTTTCTAATAGGCACACAGCTTTTTTTTTTCCTGAAGAGGTAAACAATAAATCAAATATTCAAAGCTATAAGGTAATATGCTCCTTGCTTTAGAGAGAGAAATCATTTCTATCCTCCAAGTCTGCAATAGACAAATGTTTTTCAACTTATGATAGGGTCAATCTCCAATGAACTCTTCTTAAATGGAGACATCAGAAGGCACAAACACACTCTCTACCCCTCACATCCAGAGCATGATAGACTAGCAACATAACCAGTGCATATATATATAAAGTTTCTGACTGTACAGTTGACAATGGGCTGCTGGTGATAATCACATCTAGTATTATAAAAGATTACAGCTGTGTATTGGTAGCATAGAAGAGGATCGAAAATCCAAACTCCAAGTAAGGTTCTTTTTCTCTGTGTGCCTGCTATATTTACATCTTTGTAAGACTAAACCATCAGAAGTTGTCTGTGATCTTACCTAATCTGGATATCCTCACAATATCAATTACTTCACATTCCTTAGGTGATAGTGGTTTAAGTTACCACATTTATGTATAGTCATGATGACATTACTTAGTCATAAAACTGTTGTCGAGATTATAAGTGTTCATGTACCATAAATTTTAGAGGCACATTACTTAGTATATTTTTTTTCTTTTCTTTTGCTTTAACAAAACATCATGATCAACGACATTTAAAGAAGAGTTAGTTTTTTTTGGCTTATGGCCCTGGAAGGATAAGAGTTCATCAAGGCAGGAAAGCCTGGCAGCAAGTGGCAGGTGTGGCACCTGGAGTATAAGCTGGGAACTCAGATCATGAAACAAAGACAATGAAGTGAAAATAAGATGAGGCTATAAACACTCAAAGTCCACCCATAGTAATGTGTGCCTGTAGCAATGTTCCAAGTCCCAAGAGATGTTCAACCTACATAAAGAGAAACACCAGTTGGGAGCAAGCACACAGCTAGCTGAACCAGTGCCAAGCAGGCTTTGTCAGACCACTGCACTTAACATAGATCAACAAATCATTTCCTGAATTTCTTTTTAAGCTATGGTTCATGTGTAGCAAATAATATACAAAGACAAAACAGGTATCATTTTTTTTGAGTAAACATTCACGTCATTACTAGATTATTTTAGTATTTGAAAATAACCTAGACACACATACAAATTTAACACCCCCATATATTTTAAAACCTACACGTTTTACATATTTCTCTATTACTTCATATCATATATGCAGATTATTTAAAGTGTTTCATATAGAAAATTTGAAAGTAAATAGATCATCCCTAAGGGTTAAAGACAGGCCATCACTCTGTGTTACTTAACCCTCATGTTTTTCTAGAGAGATCTAAACCTGGGTGATATTATTTGCCCTCTCAAAGAATCCCACTGTGTCCAATTTTTGAAGCAATTATAAAACCATATGGGTTGTGTTCTATAATACAAACCATTTGATTCAATTGTCTTCTTTGAATATTTCTTTTGTCTTTCTCTTATTATGTGTTTAGAAAAGTGACAGCAGTTGACTGGGAACCTGTACACTTCCCTTAACCCGATCTAGGCAGCTGTCCTTTGTAAGTATCCTTCCCTTCTACTACAGAGGGTGTGAAGATGCCACTGTGGGCAATTAGAAAGGCTATTTAGATGTCTTGTGTCAATGTTAAGCCAGCCCTACAGTTTTTCCTTCATCTAGTATATGAAATTAGAATAAGGTTCAAGAAGTATTATTGTCTCTTGGCCACAAGAGAGAAGTCTGGAACAGTAAAATACAGCCCAGATCTATCTGATTAGGAAATGAGGCTGCATACTAGAGATCACTGACTGCTCTGCAGAGGACTGGCTCATCAAACGAAAGGATGAAGACCCACAGATAATTATTCACAGAGACTCCAGGCAGGTAGGAAAGGCAAAGGATGACAGTACCTTGCCAGGCAGTAAAAACAGAGGATGTAAAGATAGCAGCTTCTGCTCATAATGAACTCCTGACGGTTTGATTGAAGAATATGCGCCCAGCTCATTAAAAGTGAGCCAAGAAGAAAGTTTTGATTTGCACCTCTGTGATTAAGAAAGTTTAGAAGAAACCTCATCAGTTCCTCATCTATTAGATTCATGAAACATGCAACTTTGCCACAGCACAAAGGTACAAACGGCTTTCTTTAATTGGGATTTTTCTGACACAGACACTATTAGCAGCATTTCATTTTTAACTCCATATGTATGTCTATTTGTTCTAAGCAATAATTGAGAAGTATCATCAGTGTTTTCAAACTTCTATAATATCACACATCCTTTAAATGCACACACACACACACACACACACACACACACACACAACACCAGGATCTGAATATAAGGCCACCAATTCCAAATAGACTTTTGTAATGAGATAGTGTCCAATTCACCCCATGTAGAACATGCTATCTGTTTTTCATGTATCATCTAGTTAGGTCTTATTTGTTAAGGACCCCATCTCATTTTGTCTAAAGGGAAGTAGAAAGCAGCAGGATATGTTGCTGAGACTTTATTCCCTGTAGTCCTGCCCCTGGAACATCATCACACAGCTGTCCTTTGATCTGGCATGATGACCCCAGGTTCTAGTATTCCTAGCTTTTCTTTGCAAGATATCCCTTTTTGTTTAGTTTCCAACTAAACATTAAAAGTTCTGCCCTTTCACCTTAAAATCAATTTCCTAGCTAGTCACAGTGTTCATTATCTTTTCTGATTTTTCACAGGTCAGTTCTTCTCAACTGAGGATCTGCAATTCATATTACTGCCCTATAGACCTAGAGTCTCTCATTAGCTCCTCGTTCTTCCATAAAGATCTGGACCATTTTATTTTTTATGATGCTGTTTCATAGTAAGTATTGTCCAGCAAAGAATCCTTTCTGGAACGTCTCATAAATATTGTCTGGAAATATTTTTGACATCTGATGCTTAGCTCCTAGCTTAGTTATGTAATAATTCTCAGTGCATACCTTCAGCCCTTAGGATTTCTCCCAGTGTTATTGTGATGTTTATGCCTAACAAAAGCTAAGCTTTCTTTCACTGTTATGTGGAAGGAGAACCTGTCAGAAATCTGAGTCTTACTTATTTGGCTTCTGTGGGGTGTCCAGTGCCAGGAGCTCTGGCAAGATCTTTTAAGGATTGACTATGTGGGGTTCCAGTAAAAAAACAATACCTTCCAAAATCTATGTCTTGGGTATGAATATTACCACCAGCTGCATAAGTTCATTACCTTGTGTGTTCCCCAAAGCATTACAGAGTGTTCGCTCACCTTGCTGTTTCTTTAATGAAGTCAGGTGTCTCAGATATTTTTTTAGGAAAGCATCACAATAAATTATATTTTGAGTCCCCATTAGTGCAGAGATTAAGGAGACTTTAGCAGCCATTTAGTGCCTCTTTCACAGTGGTTCCTCTTAGCTCCTGCAACTCTGTAGCCCCAGGAGCCATATGCAAAGGACAATAGTAGAGCAAAGGTCTCAACTGCTGAGCTTTTTCCCTTCCCATTAGCAAACCACCTAATGGGCTTCCAGAACCTGTTTAACTTGAGTATTCTCAAACTTGCCTTAGATGTGGGTCATGAGCCTAACACACTATCTCAGGATATTGCAAATGAGAACTTCTAAGTCACATAGTGTGAAACTAAGGTCAGCTTAATTTTTATAAATACGATAAAAATGTTAAGGAAAATAGCTTGATTTGACATTTATTTGCAAGTAATTTTTGTGTCAAATAAGACTACTGTTATTTTAATGTGGTAGGAATTAATAGAAATGTTCATCCATATTTGAAAAAAATATGATCTAAAATTAACTGTGACATATTTTGAAGGTTTCAGAGGGAGTTTGAATTTAGTTCAGTGAGACAGGTTTGTATATAAATGTATTGACAGCTTGACTTTGAGATGGAGAGTGTATCCTTTAACATTCCCCTTTTGAGTAACTCTAATTTTCAGTTATAGTGTGTTTGGTACAAGAGCGACATCAGCCTTCTCAGTTCAGATCCTCTGGATCTGCACAGTAATACAAAGCTGAACATGTCAGCCTTTTGAAATAATATGATAAGCGAATGAGTTTTTGTATGTCTTGGCAATTATTTCCAGTATTTAATACTGTTGAACCTCTCCAACCCCACCAGAGGAACACCACCATCAGTATGCACCAATTGTACAAATGGGTGAAGGCTTCTTCGAACTTTGTTAATAAACTAAGAATCCATGCCAGAAAGGCCATCTATCTGAGGCAGGGAGGAAAGACAGGGAAAAACATATCTGGATATGAGAAGTGAAAAGTACCCCTTATTTTAGGTTTTGTGTGAAACTTCTATTCAGCGAAAGAATCAAAATTTTCAACCCTGCTACCAAAAATTGCTTAAGATGCCCCACCCTCACCTTCCCAGATGTAAACATGCAGTTATTTAAGATTCTTACCAGAAACTCCATTTACAGTGAAAGATGTACTAACAACCTTGTGAAGTGATAGTCACTCCAAGATTAAAGTTTTATCAGACTGTAATCCTGTATAAGGTAACTCTAGAGCTACCTATAATCACATTTATATATTTTTAAACAATGATTGAAAAAGAACTGGTGGAAGTTGCTTAGTCAAAATTACCTTGCAAGCAAAGTGATCTAGGTTGTGTGCTCAAAATTTACATAAAAAAGGCTGAGTGGTATGCTCCACAGTTGTAATCTCAGCACTGGATCAGCAGAAACTGGTGGTTTCTCAGGGCGCCCTGGCCAACCAGCTTCAGAAATGTTAAAAGCCTTGTGTACTGTATACTTTATGTCACCTTGACACCAAATAAAGTCATCTAAAAGGAGGGAAATCAAGAAAAATCTACCATATGATCAAACTATAAGCAAGCCTGAGAGGCATTTTCTTAGTGATTTATGGGTAGAAGCCCAGGCTATTGTGGGTGGTACCAAACTTGGGCTCATACTCATGGGTTCTATATGAAAGACTGAGCAAGCCATGAAGAACAATCCAGTAAGCAGCACCCCTCTGTGGCCTCTGTATCAGCTCTTACCTCAATGTTTCTCCTCTGCTTGTGTTCCTGTCCTGACTTAATTTGGTGATAAAATGTGATGGGGGAGAGCAAGCCCTATAAACAAACCCATTTCTCCCCCAAGTTGCTTTGGTCATGGTGTTCTCATCAGAGCACTGTAAACCTGAACTAAGTCACCTTTTCTCAAAACCAAGATGGACACTGACTAAGAAACAGCTGCTATTGCTCTTTGACCTTCCCATGCACCAGGATGTGCAAAGAACACCTGGGCACTTACACACACATAATACACATCCAAGTTAACACATTGTAAGGTTGATTTTAAAAAGGAAAAATGAAAATGATTTTTTAACAATGTTTATGCAACTTGAGAGGGACCAAAATAGTACATACAGCTAATGCTGAGATCTTTCTGGAGAAGTTCACACCCAGGGTGTTGTGTGTGCCTCACATTCTATCAGAGCATGTCTCTTTTTCTTCCATCCTTAGTTTGAGAGTAATACTAAAAATCTGTGTTAAAGCAAGATAAAGCAATGCATGCTGGGTTCATATTTAGGTGTCCTGATATGATAAAGCCTTGGATCTGATTTTACCTGAATAGAGTTCCCTAAAGGCTTAAGAGAACTCCACATTCTGCTGCAGGTGACAGCATGGAGATGATCCATCCCATCATCGTGCTGGGATTTCAAGTGTGCAGCCTAGCACACAGCCTTTGTGTAGTATGTTATAAGAACACATTTAGATTTGTGTGCTTGCAAGCTGTCACAGTACATAAATATCCAAGAAATTTTATATTTTAAAATTTGAGTTTGAGTGGTTTCTTGTTTTGCTTAGTGTCTTAAAGGCATTTATTCCTGCACTCAGTTTTCTCTGTAAGCTCACAGGCATGGTTGATGGCTTGAAATGTAAGAAAATATAAACAAACAAACAAAAACATTGTGTGTGTATATGTGTGTGCGTGTGTGTGTGTGTGTGTTGCCACATGTGTGGAGGTCAGAAGACAACCTCAAGCATCAATCTTTGTTTTCTACTTTGATTGAGACATCATCTGCATGCCCATGGAGCTAGTCTACCACCTTCTGTGGACTTTCCTGTCTGTGTCTCATCTCTCCTAAAGAGCACTGGGATTACAGACATGTGCTGCTTCACTCGGCTTTCTCTAGTTTCTGAGGATTCTGACTCATGTTCTCACACTTGTGTGGCAAGTACTTCACCCACTGAGCCACCTCTCCATCCCGTAGGAACATTTTGTAATATTTATGGTAGGAGTATCGTCAACACACTAAAATCAAATAAAAGTCTACACCAAATGTAATTATGCATAAACATTTCAAAGAATAATTTCAATAAAAAATTTATGTTCCAAAATGATTCAACGATGTGCTCTGGAAACATAAGGCTGAGTAAACTATGATACTGACAGAGACAGTTCTTATTAATCAAGTAAGACAGAGTTTCAGAAAGCAAGTGATTTTATTAATTGTCACCAATTGTGGGTAAGGTACAAGTATTACACACACACACACACGTTTTTAGAACACTGAGATATTATTCTTATTCTGTCTTATTCACACATTAAGGAAGTTCACATTCTACTCTTGGCTGGTATTTACAGTACCTGACATAATGTTTGGGAGTCCACATAAGTATTGTTATTCAGGTGGGTATTCTCTCCCATATTTATCTGTATAATTTCAACATAACAGTTTTTTTTTTAAAAAAAAACATATTTCTTAATTGAGTCGTTGGGCGTTTCACATCATATTCCCTATTCCCACTCATTTACCAGTCCTTCTGTGTCTACTCTCCAGACTTGTAATGCCTCCCCCCCCCCACACACACACACAGACACAAATTAGGAAAAAAAAGGGAGAAAAAATTCTTGCTGAGCCCTCTGGGCAACAATCTGTTTCTCTGCCAACAGCAGCCTTCTGTGCATTACATTCCACTTCCCCATCTTTTCTGTCTCTCCATCATATAAACTTTTATCTTAATAGCATTGGAAGTTGCAGTCTGACAATTAGAATACCCTTTTGCTCAAACAGCTTTCATTGCAAATACTCATGGCAATGAGTCATTAGTCTAATTCAAGGAGTCTGGTTCTGCTATGCCATCAATACTGGACCCTCATAAGGACTTTTAGATAGCCTGCTGTTTCCCTAAGTCATGGAGATCTTGTAGCTATGAATCCTCAGGACCTGCCTCTTTATATGCTCTAGCAGCTCATAGATGGGGTAATGATGAGACAGACTTGGATCAGGAACTAGGTGATAACTGAATGGGTCAGTCTGCTAGCCCTTCCCAACCCATACTGTCAAAGCAGTTCTTCCATACCTCCTAGGCAAGTGGTGGGGTCAACTCTCTCAACATTCAGCTGACCATAAGGGTGGAACCAGCTATCAAGGCCCTCTGAAAACAACATGACTGCAGTACAGACCACAGAGATCCTCATCCCATCAAAGGGTGGTAACACGGGCCACAGCCATCAACCCAGACCCTGGCTGCAGTAGAACCACACGCCCAGACATAGTGCTAGGTAGACGCACAGGCCAGACATCAGCATGGCCTCCGGTGACAGCACATGCTTCTCATTGGGCTGTTCCTTTCCTCACCACCTTTGCATCTCCAGTTCCCACTCACTTCCCAGCACACAAAGTACACTACTTCCCTTTCTCTCCCATTTCTCCACAATGCTTTTGTTTGTTTCTACTGGGGACCACTAGGACCAGGCACTAGGACTGTATTCTTAACATAGGACTTTATCACTGAAGTTTATTTATTTCTCTTTCTAAACCCAGATTGCTTCTAAACCTCATTGTTTAAAATGCATTCTTAATCCTCAATTTGACAGCATGCTCTCTCTGGATCTTTTTTCAAAGCATAGGACAAGTTGCATACATTTCTGGAACAATCCAAGGGATGATTCTCCAAGGGTTTTCTTCTTTATTCATGCAGTCTCTACTGCATGCTTTTTTTTTTTTTCTGAGATATGCCTAAGGAATTTTGGCATCTTGCCAGCTGCTCTTAGTGAAAGATAATTAAGACAGAACTGCATTTCAGAAAGCTCACAAACAAGTTTGATGTAATAGTTACTTTTCTCATTGCTGTGAGGAAAAAAAAAAGAAGGAAGGAAGAGTTCACTTTTATTCTTTTTTCAGAGTTCTGACTAAGGAGCCACTGAAAATATGAAGTAGCTTGTCACTTCTATGCTGACTGGTGAGTCACTGGTGAGTCAGTTAGTAACATCACATCTGTAGTCAGAAAGCACATCAAGATGAATGCTAATGCTCAGTTTTATTTCTTCATCTCATTCAGTACAGGACTTTGGTCAATGAGATGGGACCACCTACATGTTCATAGATTGGGTAGTCTTGCTTCTTTAGTTAAACCTTCCTGGAACCACCATTAATGGTACACATAAAAACATGTTCCCATGATAATTCTAAATGTAGTCAAATTGACAATGATTTTAACCATCCTTCTGGGAAAGATAGAAATAAATGTATAATTTATAACATGTAGATTAATTAAGGAAACTTGGGCAAATTATTGATTCTAAGTGAGACTTATAGCAGAGAAAATAAGAAAACAGATACTTGGTATGACATAAAAGACACCTGTCATATTCCTCCAGAATAGCTCAATCCTAAGAACATCCTCAGAACCATGAGGTTAGGATAATCAGAGCAATTGATCCACTTCTGGGTAGCACTTTTTGTGTTATTTCTCTTGTTGCTTTGACAAAAAAAGTGGGGCACTGGGAGAAACAAAATACTGGATCAAATATGGAGACAGAATAGAGCAGAGACTGACAGAAAGACCATCCAGAAACTGCCCTACCTGGGGATCCATCCCACATATAGTTACCAAACCAAAACACTATTGTGGATACCAAGAAGTGCATGCTGACAGGAGCTTGATATAGCTGTCTCCTGAGAGGCTCTGCCAGAGCCTGTCAAATACAGAGAAGGATGCTCAAAGCCAACCATAGGTTGGACTCAGAACAGGGTCCCCAATGGAGAAGTTAGAGAAAGGACTGAAGGAGCTGAAGGGGTCTGCAACCCCATAGGAAGAACAACAATATGAACCAATCAGAGTCCTAGAGCTCCCAGGAACTAAACCACCAACCTAGGAGTACATATGGATGGACCCATGGGTCAGATACATATGTAGCAGAGGATGGCATTTTCTGGCATCAATGAGAGAAGTGGCCCTTGGTCCCATGAAGGTTTGATGCCCCTGTGTAGAGGAATGCCAGGGTGGAGAGGCGGGAGTGGTTCGGTGGGTTTGGGAACACTCTCATAGAGGCAGGGGGAGGAGGATGGGGCAAGGGGATTCTGGAGGGGAGACCTGGAAAGGGGATAACATTTGAAATGTCAATAAAGAAATATTCAACATAGGAAAATAAAAAAAGAAAAGGACTTAGCAGTTAAAAAATAAAGAAAATATCCAATAAAAATGATAAAAAATATACCTGAGAAAACAATTTAAGAAAGTAAGTGTTTATTCTGACTCACAGCTTAAAGTTTCTGTCATCGTGGCTGAGAGAACATGATAGAATCCTCAGTGAAGGGCAGAGAGAGAAGAGACCAGCTCGTCCGTTCTCGTCCTTCTCATCATTCTGGGGGATTCCAGCCTGCAGAATGATGGCACCAACAGTAACAGTGAGCTTTCCCACTTCAATAACTTTAATGTGGAAAAACTTTCATGGATAATCATACATTTTTATTTTTATTTTTATGGTAATTCAAAATTCTCATCAAGCTGACAATGAGTCCTTAACACCATGTGATCTACTTGTGTAAAGACAAAAATCATGAGCTATGAAATATCCAGGAAATGGACTAATCTGTGTTGTCTGTCATGTAGCTTCTAAAACGAGTGTTCTGGTATGGAAAATGGGGCTGATAAGGAAAATCTACCCAAAGACAGTTGTCTTATTCAGTCATACCAAGAAACCTGGAGAAACCAAGAGAGTGTCACATTGTTTCAGAGAGGATACTGCTTCATAATTAAATTTAGAGGATAAGTCAGGACCCATCAAGCTTGAGGAAGAGCGGAAGCTAAAAAATGTGGGTGTAATATTCAGTTATCAATGAGTAGGCTCAAGAGGTTATGGAAACCTGTTGATAGAAATTCACAGCATATATTTTCCTCAGCTTTCCCTTAAGCTTAAAAGCATTTCTGTCAAAAAAAAAATCTTTAAATTTAAGTTTTCTCTATCTGCAGCATTCTCCTGACCTACTTTCTTAAAATGCCAATCAAAACAGCATGAGATTCAACTGAAATATGTTTTCTGAATTCTCAGGATGATATCTACTGATCACATATTTTTCCATAAACACAAATAGAAGTAATAACTTTTATTATTTATTGAGTTAATTCCATACACTACACACTTTGACACCATTAATTTTTTAGCTTATACCATAATACAACGCTGATCCTATATATTATCACAGCTTATTAACTTAACCAACTTCTACAGAGGCATAAGAACAAATGAAAATTATATGAATAATAAAAGTGATACATACATACATTTTATATGGGATGAAAGAAATAAACAAGAACATTTGGTACATGGTTCTGTATATTTAAGTGGTAAAACCTGAATAGGTTAACCTATAAAAAAACCTCAGGAATTAAATTTTAAGAGGATGTAGAATTAATTAATACTGACTACTGAAATGAGTTTAGTTTAAAAATATATAGAGAGTTTTATGGGTTTTGTGTCATGATTTTGCAATTTTAATATTTAATAAAAAGTTTAGAAAACCATGCTTGATAACCTTGGAGAATGTAGTATATGAGGGTAAGTGTGGGTAGGAGAGTAAGCCCAGTGGTAAGACAGTGAAGTTGGATATGAAAGACAAGATGATGAACTGAATTAGGGAGAGGAGGGATGGCTAAAACTGTAGCATGCAGAATATAATTTGAGACTAATCAAAAGAGACATAAATATAGCCAGGCAGTAGTTGCACACACCTTTAATCCTAGCACTTGGGAGGCAGAGGCAGGTGGATTTCTGATTTCAAGGCCAGCCTGGTCTACAGAGTGAGCTCCAGGGCAGCTATATAGAGAAACCCTGTCTCAAAACACCAACAAAAAGAGAGAGAGAAAAAAAGAATGAAGAATTATTGGTTTTTACCTTAGAAATCCAAGTAAAATAAGACCTTTCATCTAATTGGAAAGATTGGCAGGAGAATGATTTCACAATATGTAGCAGAGTATGGATAGTGTTTTGTGTAAATGAGTTAAGTTTGAGATATCCAAATAGAGATGACAATGAGGCAAGTGAATGGCCTGGAAAGGATGGATAGGCATCAATTGAGAATCATCTACATAGGTATTCATTTAATTAACCTCAGAAGTTATGGTAGCCACCTCAAAAAAAAAAAAAACTCAGAATATACTTTATCATTGCTCATGTTTTTAAATAATAAATATATCCTATGTATTTCATAGAAGATATTTATATTTATTGATTTAAACAGCCACACTACATAATCTAGGTTGGCCTGAAACTTAGTGTCCTTCAGCCTCAACCTCCTGACTGCTGTGACTTCAAGTGTATGTATCCACCAGATAAAGACGTACTGACTCTAAAGAATACACTCTTGGTTTTTGATATTAATTCATAAGTGAAATTCAAGAGATATCATGGATTTTTTTTGTTTTTGTTTTTGTTTTTTCGAGACATGGTTTCTCTGTAGCCCTGGCTGGCCTGGAACTCACTCTGTAGACCAGGCTGGCCTCGAACTCAGAAATCCGCCTGCCTCTGCCTCCCAAGTGCTGGGATTAAAGGCGTGCGCCACCACCGCCCGGCTTATATCATGGATTTTTTATCTTGGAAATCTGTTACATTTAAGACCACTCCCAGGCACATTGACATATAGGAAATGAGCCAAATAAAGACAGAAAACAAAGGTTCATGATTCAGATCCATCACTGACTTCAGAAGGAAACTCAACGTTGTGATGTCTTGAAAGTCTAAAGCAAAGCAAACAATGGACTTAATTTCTAAATCATCATAGTTGCTCAGGCATGAGATTAAGACCAAGTGATTTCTTTTGTAGTTTCTTAGAGTACATGTGGTATTACTATGGAAGATATCCATTAACATTTTAGTCTCATATTGGCTATTATAGAGTAAAGAAAAATTTTGGATATATTTGATATGAAGGCAATAGAGAATGTTTTCATTAATTTTGAATATACATCTCCATTCTTCATTGAAACTTCTACGCTTATCCAGTTCTGACATAAGCAATGACCTTAAAGAGGGTCTTGGTCCTAACAAACATTGTTAATGTCCTTGTGTTGGGTAAAGCTATCTCTCTGAAGTCTCATGTCTCATGATTATTTCTACAAAGCCTTTACAGCATACCAACTAGTCTCACTTTTATAGAAAATAAAAAGTCTCTTTTAGAACTTTCATGTCAACAACCACAAGGAGTACTTGATAAGGTTTTAGTGTGGGTCTTCATGACTTGCTTTTGTGTGGACACAGAGAGTTGTCATGCCCTTCAGAGACATGAGCTTTTGCATATCTATGCAGGATTTTGTAGGCAGCCAACATAGAGACCCTTCTGCTCACAGCTCTGTCTTATGGCCTCATGTGTTCCTGCTGCCCCCCACCTCTGAATGAGATGCTTTTAAATCTTCACAGTGCACCAGCAGATAGGCTCTGCAGAGCTGGGAAACAGAAGTGTCTTCACAGCAGAATATCAGCATAGAATCCCACAAATCTGATATTGGAAGCATATGGGCCTGTCTTTTAATCAACAGTAGAGCACAATCACACTTTAGGCACTTGTCAGTGAAGTCAGTCATAGAATGACTGTAATTAGCCATTGCCAAAAGGCTGCCAACATCATCATTTGTAAGATAGCACATCTCAAATGAGCTGTGGTGAAACACCACTGGAGACATTCTTTCTGCTTTTATTTTTCTTATCTCTATCCTATGATGCATAACAAGAATCTGATGCCGCAGTGAGTTCTGTGGCCTATTTAATGTGACATTACTGGTCATATGTCTTGCAATCTTAATTATGATAAATTACTGCATAGTTTCTATGGAGATTTCTCCACAAGTTATATCGGAGTTTTCTGCCAGTTTATAATAAGACGTTAAGAATGCATGGAGTTTGCCTCATCGCTGAGCATGGCTCCAGCAGTATTTCGTGCAGCAGGGTCAATTAGGGGATGCATCTCAAGGCTCATGCTCACCATGAGAAGAGAGGAGTACACTGCATGTATCCCTTTTGAACTCTTGAAAGTTTAGAAATCATATGCCAAAGCACAGTAAGTCAAGCAGTTTTTAATCTTTGTAGTAAACATGCCATGTACTAGTTGTCTTTTCTAACCTTGCTTATTGCAGTGCTGATCCCAAGTCACAGGCAGGTCAGAAAGCCCCATGCCCTGCCTTTCTCATAGGATGAGGCTTACTCTTTCTAATAAGGCTATGTCCTACAAGACTTTAAATCACTTTCATCATTCCTACTATGTTCCCATCTTTACTTTTCTGGATTACATCTCCTTTTTACCTAAACCTTATGCTCCTGGAGGACATACACAAGGTCATAAGTGTATGTATCCCAAAGTAACCTACTATATACTTAATGAATTTGATGACCTCAGTAAACTCACTTCACATGTATTTATTTACACTATTTATGAATACTACATAGCACTGGAACTACATCTGTAAAGAAAGGTGACAAAATCCTTCTCTTATTTCAAGATTCAGATCTCTGAGGCAGACAGATAATAAGTAAAAAAATATCCTTTAAAAGAGAAAAGAAAGCTACTGACTTACACTGCTAGTTACAAGGGGGAAAGCAAGGACACGGTTGTTGGAAGGTTGCTAATATTTGTAGCTGTTGGCCAGTACAGGAGGCCAGGTCCTATCACTTCATCAAAATAACATCTTTGTTGCCTTATCTCTTACCTTTTCACCATGTACAGTAAAATGCTTCCCGGCCTCAAGGGGCTTCTTGAACCTGTTATTACTCTGTTGAAAGTGTTCTCCTTTATTCTACCTAGGTAATTCGAGCCAACATTTTAAAAGCCAAGCCAAGCTTTATCTCCATGAGAGAGGCTTAGATTGCTATCCAAAGGTTAGGAATTATCACACTGGCTTTTGATGATTTGCTTCTGATAAGCTGCCTGCCAGAATTTGCAGGAGTAGGGAGGCAAAGGTCTGGTTTGCTTACCCACTAAAATTCCAGCAGCCAGTGTGAGATCTGGCTGTCAGCGGGGGCTCAAGAAATGCCTGTATGAATAAATTCAAGTAAGCTGAATTGAGGAATTGTCTAAAGTAGTGGTTCTCAACCTTCATAATGCTGTAACCTTTCTTATACAGTTCCTCATGTTATGGTGACCCCCAATCATAAAATTATTTTTGTTGCGACTTCATAATTGCAATTTTGCTACTATTATGAATCCTACTGTAAATATGTGTATTTTCTGATGGTATTAGACAACCCCTGTGATAGGGTCACTTGACCCCTATGGGTCTCAATCCACAGGCCAAGAACCTCTAGCCTAAAGGAAGGATGACATCACTTCATGCTTTTTGATATCACATGACGTTCCCAGAAAAGGTCATAAGGCTTTTTTAAACACACTGATTTTTCATTGAATTGCTGCATTTTGATTTGTAATATATGACGACATTGTTTGTAAAAACTATACAAATGCCTTGGCAAATGTGTTTGTGTAAATCTTACCTTTAAAACTCAAAGCAGTAAGATTCTTTCATAATTTAGGATGAAACCAAAAGAACAAGAAATATGTGCATGTGTGTGTAATACTATGTGCATTATAGGTATAGTTACATATATATATATTGTATATGTATACATGTATACACATATACAATATATGTATATGGATATACAGGTATACACATGTGCATCTATCTGTATGAAGGAGAATATATTTAGCGTTCTGTTCCTGTACAGTAAAGTATTTAATATGATTTCTAATGAGACCTATTGTAGGTATACACAAAATACTGGTATGATCCTAATACATTAAGTTTTTGAATGACTAAGCTGAAATTAAGTCTCTCACAATTATAAAATTAGCTGTTATTTATTGAACATTTATGAAGGGTGCACCATGCTCTTTCCACTGTTGTAACTCCCATGGATTAGGCTTAGAGAACATGTGTCTAATCTCATTTGCTCAGGACACAGAGTCAGAACTTAGAGTCTGGTATAGAATTATTACCCCAAGAAGCCATTTCTATTTCCCCTATACTATTCTTTCAATAGCATGGACAATATATACTGTAAGGAGTAGAATCCTGTACTTCAATCCACAGACCACTGCCTGTATCAAACAAGGCTTCTTTCGTAGTTGTTGAGAATACTTCTACAAGTTAATAGAATGATTGAAAAATGTCATATTGAGGTTATCTATTGCTAACTGATATGGTATCAGGTTTCAAAATCAGCATTTGAAGTATTACAACCATAATGAAAAAAAGCACATACTCTGTAACTGACTGTCTCAAATGTTTTCCCTTACTGAATGCATCTATGTTAAATTAACAGCACATTTCCAGAAGTATGGAGGAATTTCCTGTTTCCCAATCACCTCTCCCCAAACTCCAGAAGGTAACTGACATCATGGTCCCTGACACAATAATTACATTATGTTATCAATTACAATTTCCTACTTGGACAACTATGTAATAATAACCTATTTGTCATATGGTATCATCACATATTCAAGTATTTCTGAGTTGTATCCGTTCACCCAGGAATTCTGTGACACAACACAGCCTAGCTATGTTTTGAGGTTGAAATGTAACCCTCACTTGTAACAGTATGAAGAGTTTTGTTGAATATTTATTAGAGATCTGTCTTCAGGGGTGGGAAAATTTCTTCCAAAAAGAGTCTACTAAATTTTCCAATCACTTTGGGACCTCTGTCATGCAAGATATTATCTAAGAAGCCTTTTTACCTATGAGAAATTAATTTATGTTTCTAAGTTACTCAATATCAGGTATTTTTATTAGCATATTTATTAATTAAGATGCCAAGTGTATATGTCAGTAAAGGAGCTGTGAGTAGTTATTACTGTAGAGATGGTAAGTGTCAAATCCAGAAGCTGATTTGCAGAAATAATTATTATATTACAGTTATTAATACTTCTTATTCCTTTAGGAGATAGGAAATATAAATAATATTTTCAAGAAGACATGTTTGCAAAACAAACTAATATAAACATTCCTTATTGCAACCCACTAGTTAGTAAGCTAATTTCAAAATAAAACTTTAAAAATTAATTTTAACAAAATGACCCTGGACAATGTCATTAACAAAAGACTTGAGTTAATAAAAATATCTCTGTACAGGTGTGCAATACCTACAAATAAGTCTCAGCGAGACTCCAGAATTTCTCCAAAACAAAACCTATTGCCGTCACATAAGTATATGGTAAGACATTAATGCTGAAGATGGATTAATGCTGAAGATAATTAATGCTGAAGATGAATTAATGCTGAAGATGAATTAATACTTCAGTTGCAGGACATAAAAAATTAAATGTCAAAACAACTAGTAAAATTATTCCTTCCTGGTTAGATTACATAGTATTGGAAAGTTATATGGAGGCTGCTAGGAGAGAAAAGTCATCATTGGTATTATCTAGCCTTGGACAGTACATGCTACAATACCAAACTGCCAGGCCAGATGTGCCTGCTAGTGCAATAGTGGCACAGAGGTTACGAAGCAACTAATCACTTCCTGATTGAATTGTAACCCTATGCCACAGAAGGGTCAAAAACCTAGGTCTTTGGAGTCAAGTACAGAACCTGCTACCATTATCTTGCTAAATGATCATGCTGTCAAATTGCCCTCTAAATATTTATATATGTAGACATAGACCTGTGTCAGAGAAGCTTATTTTCACAAAGTATAGCTGTCAATCAAGAGACATGTAGTTGGTTAAAGTAATGAGCATAATAGACTGAATTTTTATCCCTAAATGGGACATCTGTATTAAGACCCTATCACCAGGATTTAAGAAACATTGTGGAAGACAAGGTAAAAAAGAATGCCAAAACCAGAGGATGGAGAAGAATGCTGTGAAGTTCTGTGAATTGCTGTCTACTGGCAATGATGTGATACTTATCATGAGTGCACATTAGATGGTGTGACATGTACCAGACCTACAAAGATCAAGCCAACCAAAATTCTGACATATGTTGAGGAGTTATTAACAGTAGATAGTTGTTTGGTAGAGAGATTCATTCTTTACTGAAGATTTGAGTTTCCTGTGTTACAGTGGGTAATTCCACAACCAAGTATACACAGGCAATCCTAAGAGTACTAAATATAATTTTAAACACAGCATGAAGTTTCAATGAGGACAGGATGGAGAAATGGGAGTGATGTATAATCATTTTTGTATGCTTGCACTAAATTCTTAAAAATATAGAAAATAAATTAAAAATAACTAGAAACTTTAAATTAGAAAGACAATCCTCAATTATCTAAAATCTTTGAGTCATGAAAATTTTTGTGTCCCCTGAGGTTGAATATAAATGAGGTGTACCATATTTAATCATAACTTTGTTCTGCATAATGTTATTCAGAATAGATTTATTATATTGATTAGTATAATTTGCTGATATAAGTGATGGTTTTCATTATCTTCCTTCAAGTCAGAATTAGAGCCACTCGAGAAGTTTGAGAACAAGCTTTCTACATTCACACCTGGTAAGGTTATTTATCATCACTTGAGGTCAGAACTCATGAGAAACTCTTTGGGCTACTGTGAAAGTAACAGAGTTAACAAGGCATCTGAAACAGCTGCACTCTGACCACAGAGATGAAAATTAAATAACTCAATAATCCTCATGCAGCAAAAAATATCATTCACTGCATGAACTCACACACATTTTATATTAGAGAAAACTCAAGTACAATAATAGCAATGCAAGGCAATGCCCTTTATTGTAGCAAAAATGTAACTATCTGTTTTAGCTTACTGCAGAAACAGTGATATATTCTTTTTTTTAAGTTTTCTTTTTTATTAGATATTTTCTTTATTAACATTTCGAATGTTCTTTCCTTTCCTGTTTTCCCCTCCGAAAACCCCCTATTCTTCCCCTCCTCCACCTGTCCACCAACAAACCCTCTGCCACTTCCTGGTCCTGGCATTCCTCTACATTGGGCCATAGAGCCTTCACAGGACCAAGGGCCTCTCCTCCCATTGATGACCAATTAGGCCATCCTCTGCTACTTATGCAGCTGGAGCCATGAGTCCTATCATGTGTATTCTTTGGTTTGTGGTTTAGTCCCTGGGAGCTCTGGGGGTACTAGTTAGTTCTTATTGTTGTTCCTTCTATGGGGCTGCAAACCCTTCAGCTCCTTGGGTCCTTTCTCTAGCTCCTCCACTGGGGACCCTGTGCTCAGTCCAATGAATGGCTGTGAACATCCACTTCTGTATTTGTCAGACACTGGCAGAGCCTCTTAGGAGACAGATATATCAGGATCCTGTCAGCCAGCACTTGCTGGCATCCACAATAGTGTCTGGGCTTGATGGCTGTATATGGGATGGATCCCTAGGTGGGGCAGTCTCTTGATTGCCATTCCTTCAGTCTCTGCTCTACATTTTGTCTCTGTAAGTCCTTCCATGGGTTATTTTGTTCCCCCTTCTAAGAAGGACCGAAGTATCCATACTTTGAGCTTTTTCTTGAGCTTCATGTGGTTTGTGAATTATATCTTGAGTATTTTGAGTTTCTGGCTAATATTCACTCATCAGTGAGTGCATACCATGTGTGTTCTTTTGTGATCGAGTCACCTCACTCAGGATGATATCCTGCTTATCCATTATTTCCCTAAGAATTTCATTGTTTTTAATAGCTGAGTAGTACCCCTTTGTGTAAATGTACCACATTTTTTTTTTGCATCCATTCCTCTGTTGAGGGACATATGGGTTCTTTCCAGCTTCTGGCTATTACAAATAAGGCTGCTATGAACATAGTGGAGTATGTGTCCTTATTATATGTTGGAGAATCTTCTTGGTATATGCCCATCAAAATTCCAACTCAATTCTTCACAGAGTTAGAAAGAGCAATTTGCAAATTCATCTGGAATAACAAAAAACCTAGGATAGCAAAAACTATTCTCAACAATAAGAGAACTTCTGGTGGAATTACCATCCCTAACCTTAAGCTGTATTACAGAGCAATTATGATAAAAACTGTATGATATTGGTACAGAGACATGCAGGTAGATCAATGAAATAGAACTGAAGACCCAGAATTGAGCCCATACATATATGGTCTCTTGATCTTTGACCAAGGAGCTGAAACCATTCAGTGGAAAAAAGATAGCATTTTAAACAAATGGTGCTGGCTCAACTGGCAGTTGTCATGTAGAAGAATGCAATTTAATCCATTCCTATCTTCTTGCACAAAGCTCAAGTTCAAGTGGATCAAGGACCTCCACATAAAACCAGATACACTCAAACTAATAGAAAAGGAACTGAGGAAGAGCCTCAAGCATATGAGCACAGGGGAAAATTCCCTGAACAGAACACCAATAGCTTATGCTCTAAGATCATAAATGGAACCTCATAAAATGGCAAAGCTTCTATAAGGCAACAGACACTGTCAATAGGATATATTCTTTAATCTAACCAAGCTAGACTGAGAACACACTTGCTTTACCTTCTCAGAACAGGTGGCTGGCAAAATAGACACCTGAGTGTTAACCAAACACTTTTGGTAAAGGAAAGGGGTATGCACAAAAGCACATGGTCCATAGCAGCATATTCCTCCAACCTTAGCACAGACACCAACACCATGCATAATTCATTACTAAATTTCAAGTAGAGAAAAAATCCAGTAAATACCCCAAATAGAGAGACATATAGGTGATTATACACACACATGCACACACACACACACACACACACACACACCAGGACTACTATATATTTATGCAGTAAATCAGCCTTCAGAACTACTACAATATTAATTTGTTTTGTCAGTATGACCTAATTACCTTAAAGATTCTCTTTCTTTTTCACCTTTTATTGAATATACATTTTTAAGTGAAAGTATATTCTTAGATACTGTTCTTAGTATAGTACATCTGAACCATAGTTTCTCCTCCATTAATTCTTCCTAGCTACCACTCAATACCCTCTCCTACAGATCCATTCCCCCTCCATTTCTTCTTTGGAAAGGATCAGGTCTCTAAGAGATGAGAGTCAAACAGGACAAAACAAGATACAGTTAGAACATGAAAAGCACAGGTCTTAGAGTTTACCTTAAAGAGATGAATCATTTATTCTGTCTCATGGTTTCAGAAATGTTTTTTAAAATGTTTTATTAAATTTTTTGAGAATTTCATACAACATGTTCTGGTAATATTTATCTGCTCCCCCCATTACTCCCAGAACTATATATACCCCTTCCTTTCATTTCCAACTTTATGTTCTTTTTTTCCCCTATCAAGACCAATCTGCTGCCCATAAAATGGATTTGTTGCCTTTCTGTGGAGTATGGTCAATTTGTCAGGCATTATTATCACTAAGAATACTGAACCTTGCTTTGCCATCAGCTAACAATGGTCAATAGTTTCTGAGTTAGATTTGGAGCCTCCTGCCCAACACCCTTCTCAATGCTTGGATTTAGTCTGGTTTGAGCTTGCACAAGTCTTACTCACTAGGTTATGCACACCATCACAAGTATTGTGAGCTCATGTGTTTAGCTTCCATGGTATGTCGCAATGACTGTTTTCTTGTAGTTAACCACTGCCTCTAACTTTTGCATGCTTTCCACCACCTCTTCTCCATGGATCTCTGAGACTTTGGAGGAAAGGTGCAATAGATGTGTTCCACAAATAGCAGTTCCTGTGGTTTTCACACACTGCCCTTGGCCAGGCTAAATCTGATGAAAAACAAAACAAAACAAAAATCAAAAGACATTGTATTGTCAGAAGTATTCCAGCAGAGCTGTAGTAGCCAGGAAGCAGAGAGACTTGAAACAAGAAGGAGCTAAAGTCAAGAGATGGGCTTTTTCCAACAAGATCATACCCTCCACAGATCCACCTACTCCTAATTAATAGTAAAAATACTTGCATCAATGAGTTAAAGCATATATTAGGTCAGAGCCCTCATGACCAAATTTTTTCAGGAAATGCCATCACAGTCACAACTACAATGTTTTTTATGAATTACCAAGGCACCTTGCATTCCAGTTGACATTACAACCAAGCTTGTCCGTCATGCTTGCCATTTTGTACTGTGTGCATCACCAATAATTTCTTCAAAGATTTGCGATAATTGTGACAATCCATAACACTCATGAAAGGCAATTATGCTGTGGTGGATTGAAGGAGAAATATCCCCCACTGGCTAGTGTACTTGAACACTAGGTCTTTAATTAGTGCAACTGTTTGGGGAAGTTCCTGGAACTTTTAGGAAGTGGAGCCTTGATGGAAGAAACAAACCACTTCACTTCTGGTGAACTTTAAGGCTTTATAGCCTCCCCTTTCTGCCTTTCTCTTTCTCTGATCCCTGTAAGTAGATGAAATATGATCAGCCAGCTTCCTGCCTCTGCTGTCATTGCAATGACTTCCCTGAAGTTAATAGACTGCACACCTCTGGAATTGTTTGCTAAAATAAACTACTTCTTTCTTAAGCTGTTTCTGTTCATATTATTGTATCTCAACAACAGAAAATCAATTGACAGAATTCCATAACAATATATTCAATGGAGACTTAGACGTTGTAGGTTCTAAGTCACATGACATTTACCAAGGACACAAAATACTTTCTGAGATGAATTCATTGATATTAATTAGTGACAGGATACCTTAGGCTCTCATGGTCCTCTACATTTATCCCTGGGCAGATACATTGCTTTTCTGATTCATCTTCTGCAGTTACATGTGACTCAGATTCATATTCTCATCCCTCAAATTAATTAGGAGCACAACTGTGAAAGCATTTTCCTATCAGTGGCTCCATCATGCAAACTGCAGAATGTTGATTGCAACAGCTGGCATTTCATCATTTGTTTCACTTTGTAGCCTTTGCTTTCTAATTGTATACATCTTTTACATATGTTAATGTGAAGCTCACATAGAAAATGAGGAACAAATAAAGAATTGAGGTTAAGATTATAATAGCTAATTTTACCAAGGTTACTAATATTATGAGATGCTGAGTAAGTTAAAAAGCCATTTAAATTTCACTTCTTGAGACGAATATCAGAAAAACATGCTGTTATCACACAACCATAGCATTTCTACATGGAGGACTCCAAATTGCTAGATTATTCAAAATTCTGAGAATATAAAGATAATTTAGGGATCTTTTGTAATTTTCCACAATCTGCAGTATTTTCAATGCAAATGGAGAGTGAGATGGAAAGAGAAGTAGGGAGGGAGGGAGAGAGGAAGAACAGAGAGAAGGAGAAAGAGACAAAGAGAAAGGAAGACAGAGACAGAGAGAGGATAGAATGTACCAATATATGTGTGTTTCAAGAGTCACTTTTTTCTTTTCAACATGTGGTCCTAGGAATCAAGCACAAGTTACCAGGCTTGGTTGCAAGATCCTTTATCCACTGAGCCATCTTCTTAGCTCTTGGATTATCTCAGTCAGTTAACAAATAAACATTAGACACCTGATTTATGAATATTTTGACTTACCAATACTTGAAAAAAACAATGTCATGTTTCTTTGGATAGTTAATGTGACTAATAACAGTTCCAGTTTTATTAATATAAGCAGCTACAATTTCAAGCACCCACTTCTAAGAAGTGTTCAGCAAATTTCCTCTGTATTCAATTAGCCTTCATAATGATTTATGGGAAGAAAATTATTATCCTCTGTAGATTGTTAAGTATAATGATATCTGCTATGGTTTGAATTCATATATCTTCCACCCACCTCAAATTTCTATTTGAAATCTAATCACCAATGTGAGAGCATTAGCAGGCTACACTTTGGGGAGATGATTAAGTTATGAAGGCTGGACTTTCATAAATGAGATTACTGTTATGTTCAAAGACACCCTTGCTCAGCCCACAATGTGAGAACCCTGAGATAAGACACTGATTATGAACCAAAAATTGCCCTGACCAGATATCAGATGTATTAGTGTTGATCACAATGGTCTTGGCCTCCAGGAAAAGAAAAAAACATCTCTATATTTGATTAGAGGTTTTGCATTTTGTTATTGGCATGGCAACCAAGATGGACTAAAGCAGAAATTGGGTGCTAGTGTAATACCGAACAGGTAAAATAGACTTGGGACAGAGTAATGGATAAAAGTTAGGAGGTTGTATTAGCTGGGGTTCTCTAAAGAATAAAGAAGAGAAGAGATGAACTTTTACCACTAAGGGATTTACTAGATAGTCTTAGACAATGTAATTTAGCCTAGATACCTCAGTGATGGCTGTCTGCATGCTAAAGAGGTTGAGAACTCTCTGGGTATTCATTCAACTTGTCTGGCTACCTCACAGTCATTACTAACCTGGTAATGAAGGCTTACAGGATTCCTCAAGAGTCATCAATCTTCAGTCTATAGTAAAAGTAAAAGTAACTGGGTTCCCAGGTTCATGACGTTTGACAACAGCAGCAGCAGCAGCAGAAGAAGAAGCAGCAGCAGCAGCAGCCACAGTATCGATGTATGCACAGACAAGGAGTGAAAGTGGGCAGGCAAATATATCAAGGACTTTTCTCCATTTCTCTTTATATCTGTGCTGCTGCTGAAAGGTGTTGCTATTTTGGATGAGAGATTTCCTCTATCAGTCTTTCTAGAAAATTCACACACACACACACACACACACACACACACACACACACACACACAGGTGGATTTCTTCAAGACCATCCAAGTTTTCAACCAAAATAAGAGGCTTTTTCAAATTTGTAGAAAAAGCTTCCATTTTGATAACTTGAAATTAAATATCAATTCATCAGAGGTCTTGGAATGCAAAAGGGAAAGATATAGGCAAGTCCTGTCTTTTCTTAGAAATGCCTAAAGGGTCAAGGAGAAAACTCTGTAAGAACTGTGGAATATTATATTGAGGCCTCAGAAAATAAGGAGCATAATATTGACATTTTGCTTCTAAGTCTAGCTTGTTACTACTGAGCCATCTCTCCAGCCTGAGTAACATAATATTGAATAAGAGAGAGAGGTCACTTTGTTATAAAGTACAAGAAATTTTGTATATAATTTTTCATTAGTACAATCTTATAGATGGTAGAGTATGAGAGCAAAGAAATAGGTTATCTACTGGTGAGTCATTTGCCAAGCAAAGTGCCTAGGATATAATTTGACTTCAACCTGCTACTAATAGTAGTATGTTAAAAGATTATTTGAAGACAGACCTAATGTTAACTTTTTAATCAAAAGAGAAGCATCTCATAAATATTTGTAAAAATGTCAGCTTATCAATATTGTAAACATGAGCGTTGCTTTGGACAGACCACAGAGGGTGCTGTATAATGATTATAAATCATCTGTTAAAACAGTGGTCAAGGAGGACTGATTTTTCTAAGACAATGGAAGAATGATCCTAAAAAGAATGAAATTACAAGAACAACTATGGAAAGTATAAAACTAGAGCTTTGAAAGTCACTGCATGCCGTGCAGTGGTGGTGCACTCCTTTAATCCCAGCACTTGGGAGGCCGAGGCAGGTGGATTTCTGAGAACAAGGCCAGCCTAGTATACAGAGTGAGTTCCAGGGCAGCCAGGGCTATATAGAGAAACCCTGTCTTGAAAAACTAAAACCAAAACCAAAACAAACAAACAAACAAAATCAACTAGAGCAATCCCATGTGCAGCCATAGGGGCACTGCTGGCACAGAATTCTATCCCAGGGAACTCTAGGCATATATCGTGGGAACTAAGCACTGTTTAGTCTGTTTCCTAGAAGAAAAAAAAAAAAGGTACCCTTCTAATTAAGGTCTACTACTGTCCAGATAGCCTTTTGGGCTTGGCACAAAACAGAGGTCTCTCTCTATTAGCAGGGCTTCCTCTTCTCTGACCTTAACCATCACATAATACTACCTGAAGAATGTCACAAAGCCTTAGTTAGATTATAAGTTTACCATCCTGTCTCTTCACAAGAACCCATTCAGCTAGCACCTAAGATTCCCGAAATGCCTCCTCATGCTAATGAGGCATCTTGTACCATAACCCGTCAGACAATGACATTTGCCCAACCAATTACACTATGCCCTTATGGTAGTGCTTTGCTTGTGTGACTAGAGAACAGAACACTCATTCAAAGAAGTTTCTTGGACCTCAAGACTTATGACTCATTCCCATTATTTATTTTGGACTTTCCTGAAACTGTTAATTCTACTTTTCTATCCTATTGCCCATACACTTTAGTATGAAAATGTCTTTCCTATGACTGACCCCCTCCATTGAACTACCAGTTTCACTTTAATGGCTCAAATCTGGCAAGGGCTGATCCAGAGTATGTTGTGTCTTTAGATTCAACTACATCTGATATGAATGGAATTTAGAGATGTTGGAACTCTACATTAATGTAACTGATATGAAATATACTTGTTATTTGTATGACAATGCAATAAGTACATTATGTTTGAGGAATAACATGAACTTGAAATGCAATTAGTAGGATGCTACTGTCTGGTTATATCCTTCTAAAAGCTAGCATTGAAACAATAATCACTGTGAACATAGAGGTGAAAGTTTTTAGATGTGATAGGCTGTGAGGGGTAGATTCTCCTTAAGAGATTGATTATTGCCCTTATAAAAGAGGCCATAGAAAAAGATTCTTTTTGCAACATATGAAATCACTGTTTAAATGAGGTTTTACCATCCTCAGAGATGCTGGTAACTTGATTTCAAACTGTCTAGATTCTGACAAATCACTATGTTGTTTTATAGGCTACATATTTATGGAATTTTAATGTATTAGTCAGTATTGTGATTTTTTTAAAGAAGGATGTCTTATATACTTTATATACCAATATCTTCATGTAACTATGTCTGACTCTATGTTCTAAACAAACCTGAAACTTCTAGTACTGACATTTCTGGTGAAATACAAGGCATCTAACCATTAGAAGAGCACAGTGAAACATTAAAAAGAGACACATTCAATAGCATTTGGGGCATCATAATCTAGTTTGTGATTGACAAAGTTACTGTGAAAACAACATACAATACCATTTTCCCAAAGAGAACAGCAAAATTACCATGGGCTGACATTCATTGCACAGAATTTATTTAGAGGGGATGCATTTGTCTCATCATAAGTGGTCCCGTTACTGAGATAAATCAGACACATATTGAGACTCCTGACTTGAGGACACCTGTTTTAATGTTTTCTTGTCCTCATTTGTCTGCCTTTCTACTTTGTGCCAGTTGTTTATGGAATCTGCATTTGCATTTCCTTGTTTGTACTGTGATTAGAGGACATAACATAACTTGCCCAACTATTAGACTCAGTTGGTGAGGTGATGGACTGGGCAACTGGGAAACACATGAAGAGGGAAGAGAACCATCAAATATTAACAAATGGAGCATACGCAAGGCTGTGTAGGTGGTATGCACATTATTTATATGATGTCATCCTCTGAAAAGGAAAGATAGTCTCTGCATGTGATTGATGATTTTGAAATCCAGGGAAAGCTTTGGCCCTTCTCCAATGCAGCTTTGAGCATGCAATTATCCAAAGTCACTATCCTTGTCAGGATATAACTTCAAACAGAAATTAGAAGGGCAAAAAGACTGGTTGTTCAGCTACCTTACACCTTGCTTGTCAAAATTGTATACTGCATTTATACTTTGAAAATTGTAAGCATTTATACAATGTTCTTTCTATCTTTTTTGCCTCCATTCTGCCATCCAACTCCTCACAGGACAAAACCATTCCCCAATACATCTTCCTCCAGAATTTTTGTTCTTTCCTTTTAAAAAATTTAAACCAGTGAGTCCAATTAGTACTGCTCCTCTGCATGTCATCTACCGGGACATACTACCATCTACCATCTGCTCAAAGAAAAGTGACTCTCCCTGAGAGCCACAACAGCAATGTCTCTTCAGATAGGGGTGGGCCCTCAGTACCCTCCCCACCACCCTTCTTGGCCTTCAGTACCCTCCCCACCACCCTTCTT
>NW_022196905.1:34911630-34918597 GCF_008632895.1 Mastomys coucha | reverse complement strand
TCTTGGCCCTCAGTACCCTCCCCACCACCCTTCTTGGCCCTCAGTACCCTCCCCACCACCCTTCTTGGAATCTTTGACTGATCTGATTTTGTGCAGGTAGCCACAGATGCTATGAGTTCATGTGTGCAACAGTCTTGTGATCTATGGAAAATAGCATTTCACAGCACCTCACCTCACACAATCAAAAAATGATAAGATTTAATATATATATTTTAATAGTAACTGAATATTTCTGGTCTAAATTCCCCCAGTAAAAAAGACACAGACTATAATGTGGGATTAAAAAAATAGGATTCATCCTTTTCTACTGTCTCCAAGGATTATTTTTCACCATCAACAATAGATATCACCTTAAAGTAAAATGGTGGCAACAGATAATCCAAACAAATGGAACTAGTAAACAAGTAGAACCATCTATAATAATAACCTAAAAAAATAAAAAAAAAAAAGCTCAAAACAAAAACCACCAGCAAGAAACATTTGAAATTTTAAACATATTCATATCAGGGCTTAGAGAGCTAGCTTAGTGGTTAAAAGCACATACCATTCTTCTATTAGAACAACAGCAACAGCAAAAGATCCCTAGCACCTATCACCAGTCCACCCCAAGGTGATTCAATGTATCTGCCCTCCATAGTACCTGAGCTCATAGGCACATACCAACATGCAGACACACACAGAGGCACATCACTTTTAATTAAATTAAATCTTAAAACAACATTGAATGTGTATATACCAAGCATAGGAGCACCCAGTTTCATAAAACAAATGTTAGTAGATGTGATACTCATCAGCCACAACAGAGTGATGGTGAATGACTCAATAGTGCACTCTCATCAGTAGATCGGACACCTGGACAAAAAGTAACCAGATCAATGTCGTGATTAAATGACATCATAAGTGATGTGTTAGAACGGTGGGTCGTGTCAGAACATACCACACACTAGGCCCTAACAGTTCCTCGTGTAAGAGGTTGAATTGAGAGGGAGAGAGGGGGCAGTAGCAGGAAGAGAGGAGGGAGAGAGAGAGAGAGAGAGAGAGAGAGAGAGAGAGAGAGAGAGAGAGAAATGGAGGAATGTTCCCTGTATATATATGGGTTCTGACATAGTGGCCGCAGGTAAAGTTGGGAGGTGAGCCCAATGGAGCCTGGGAAAATGGTGGCTGTTGCCCTGGCAACAGGTCTGTGAGACCCACCCATGTGATGGCACAGGCTTTGGATGCCCTGATGCTAACAATAAGTAGACCTACTTAGCTGTAAAAAGAACATTCCATATAAATGCTAAAAAGCAGGTGCACTCTTCTCAGCATCAGCTAGTGTTTGATTACGTTTGCAACAATGATTACTGGTATGTAAGTGCTAGGAGGGTGGGAAGATTGTTGGATTTATGGTTTGTTAAAATGGAAAGAAGATTGTTTGAGTAATGTGTAGGAGCATTGTGACATAGAAAGTAGATATGGTTTATTCCTTCATTTGTTATCTCCTCTGTTCTTTGAAAAGTGTTGGTTGCTCAGCTCAAGACACAAAGATTTACATTATTAGTTACAAAAATGTAACCTGTATCCTAAAAATTTATAATGTAAAGATAAAGACATGTGACTTTTGAAATAAATGTAGGCAAGTGTAAAGAATAAAATTTATTAAGAGTTAGAGATTTTGTGAAGAAGGAAGAAATCAAGGAAAGCTTCTTAAAAGTTATTTTGTAAGATGAACTATTGTCTTTTCCAGGGTATTAGGAAGAGCACAAGATCTTATTGACTGTATATAATTCATCTGTGATGATGGGGAGATCCTGCAGTGGATGAGGGCTCCCTGCCCAGATATGATTTTTCTGTTCCTCTATTAGTCATCTTCTGGAATAATCTTACATATGAGACAAAAGATAGAGTGTGTGGAGGGCCTATGCCTATGTCCTATGTGGCATCAGCTCATGTGGTTTCCATTCTGAGAGTTACCTCCTGTATACTCATCAGGAGCTTTAAACTATTGGAGTGTGCTGGTTTAATTTTAAAATTACATTTTAAATTTGTTTGATGTGCCTCAGTGTGTATCTGTCTGTGTCTGTGTGTCCATTAGTGTGTCTGTGTTAGTATGTCTTCATGTCTGCATGTGTATATCTATGGCTTTGTGTATCTTTCTGTGAGTGTGTGTGTGTGTGTGTGTGTGTGTGTGTGTGTGTGTGTGTGAGAGAGAGAGAGAGAGAGAGAGAGAGAGAGAGAGAGAGAGAGAGAGAGAGAGAGAGAGAGAGAGAGAGAGAGTGCACCATTAGCACAACATAGCATAGCACATTTATGGAAAGTCAGAGGACAATGTACCAGACTTGGTTCTCTTCTTCCACTAAGTGGAAGCCTGAAATTGAACTCAAGTCATTAGACTTGGCAACATGCCCCTTCATCTGCAGAGGTCTAGCTCACCAGACCTACAATGGAAACTTGCCCAGTGTTAGTCTAAAACTTAAAGCTCAAACGATTATTGTCAAATAATTGCATGGATATAGAAAAGGAAAGTCAAGAACAGTTATTGGTAAAGGTGGGTGAATGGAAGAAACTCTGAAGTCTGCTCTTTAGTGTTTTGCCTCTAGCTACTATTATAGTTTTAATTTTGTTCTGCAATATCACAATATTTTGGCCACTGAGTCAAGGGAGCAGGAGACTAATACATAAAAGTACATTCTGTAAAATGAATCTACCGTCATCACCTCTGTACAGGGCTTCAGAGGTTCCTTGTTGTTTTATATCAACTTCTTTGACAGAGAGCACTATACTTTAGAGACATGTTAGAAATTTAAGTGATGAGATAAAGTTTCATCATGGATTTCTATGCCAAAGAAAGAACAATTTTCCAGAAACATCACACTCTAAAATATTTAACAACCGCCTGGATGATCTACTATCCCTGAACTAAAATTCGTTTTTCTTTAAATAATATGCATTTGGCAGAGTTTTGCACAGATGCCTCCATGTTGTCTTTAATGTGTGTGTGTGTGTGTGTGCCTTTGTTTTTGAACATTTGCATTTTTGTTGACTCTTCACAATTTGGCAAGAGGAAAGTTTGTGGTGGTTGTGAAATATGTGCTATTTCTGCAGTTGGCTTGAATATACTGCCTTTGCCTGTGATCAGCCCATATAGTTTATTTTCTGAGCTGCTGATCTTCTGATGGATTCCTATCACTCTACACGATGGCCAGCTTGTAGAAGAAATCATCTGAACTCTGTTGGAAATTTCCATCAGTAGCGACACTTCTTTCGTTGTAAGTGATCTGTCTTGAACAACTTTATCACCTGTGGTTCTCTGTAGTGTGGATTCTCCTAATTCAATCAGGGAGTCTGCTGAAGTTCACCCCTATGCCCACATGCCACGACTCACTTTGTTATCCCCATCAGGAGCTGTAGACAGCTTCATTGTCAAAAAAAGAAATCTTGGGCTTCTCATTTAGTTGTTTCTGTGTACAAATACCACAGAAACCATCTGCTGTTACAGACTTTCTGGAGTATCTTTGAAACCAATAATTTAATGCAAAAATATGAAAAGATCTGGCATGAACCTCTCTTAATGGCTATAAATAAATAACTGGATTCCAACATAAAATTGCATTTATCATTTTTGTAAACTTTCATTAAATAACCCCAAATCATTTTTTTGAAAAATAAGATAAAATCATCACAAAAGAAAGTCATTATTCAACATCTCAACCACTTATAAACTATATATCTAAATTCAAAATATTATGTTTCCTCTCCCCCATAAGAATATGGATAGAAAAAATATGCTCCTTTCATATGCAGACAACCTAAGAAATATAGAATTAGTTTTAAAGTTTGACTTGAGTTTACAGACAAAATATTTGTAAACAATACAACAAAAAGGTCAATTCTATATAAAAGAAAGAAAAAAGACATGAAGAAACAATAATTTCAGGGTTAACCAATCTCACAGTATTCCAAAACAGGTGAGAGGTTGACATGGTAACTAATCGTTTTCAGCTTTGCTGCCATGAGATCTATTTTCCCATAGCAAGCAACTTCTCTGAAATGAAATATTAAAGAACTTGTTTAGCGTATTTTTAATGAGATGTGTGATTCTTGTTATTTCATTAGAAGCTATGTGTTTTGTGAACATTAAGGGCCTTATTAGATACTTAGAGATGGAGTGTTCTACATCTCTTATTTCAAGAAAGATTTAATTGGGCATTGCACATAAATTGTCCTGTATCCTCCCAGGGGATTATTGTCAGGTATATCTGTCACTTTAGTTTTGTAAAACAAGATTTTTCCCCTGATAAACTCGTGATTTGTATTTTTTTATAGAAAAGAAATCATTCCTCTCAATCCTAATCATTAAAGCTAGTAGAGGACAGCTCTAAGTGACTGAAAAAGAAACTTATTAATTTATCCATTCATTTGCTTATTTACTCCCTCAACAAATGTTATTTGAGGCAGTTTCATAGGTGCACTAGGCATACATTCTGAGAAAAATTATAGTTATATAGTATACAAAAATACAGTGAAAAACAGAGTATGAAGAATACTATGAAAGAAAGAAAGAAAAAGAAAATCAGAGAGAGAGAAAAAAGGAAGAATTTAATGCTTTGTGTGGGACACAGTTTCACGTCTCTGTTTCCAGTATTTAGAGATAGAAAAGGAATTTTATGCGCTGTTAGTCCTACACATGAAGCAGCAGGCCTTTTAAATATTACAGCTATATAACTAATAAAACATAGGTCTCTGGGGGCTGGAGAGATGGCTCAGTGGTTAAGATCACTGACTGCTCTTCCAGAGGTTCTGAGTTCAATTCCCAGCAACGATATGGTAGCTCACAACCATCTGTAATGGGATCCAATGCCCTCTTCTGTGTGTCTGAAGACAGCTACAGTGTACTTGTACACACAAAAGAAATAAATCTTTAAAAAAAAAACACAGAGTATTGTGGGAAGGCCCTCCATTTAAAAAAAGAAACAAACAAACAAACAAACAAACCATAAGTCTCTGATCTAAGAAACACAGTAGGCTATTGGTAAAGGATTGACAACAGGATCTTGGTAAAACAATAAAAGAAATATCTAATGCCAGTTTTAAAATATGATAATCTAAATTGACCTGGACCAGTAAATCAGTCTTCCTTTACAAGGTCAGAATCAAGAGATCAGAATTTAAGGAGAAAATAAATTTGACATCTGGAGGTCTTGCATTAGCTATGTCTTATGAAAAGCAAGCGTATTAAAAGCACAGCATATACTATCTGTTGTATAATATATAAATATATATATATGTTTAGTATATAGTTACATATAAATATATAGTATATTTAAATACATATATGTACATATATATTTGTATATATTATATACTATTTTCAGGGGAACATGAAATAAAGTTAACAGAAACTATCATACAATGGGACAAAGTAAGCAGGATGATAATTAAGCCACATTATAGAAGAGGAACATGGGTTAGGATGATTACTAGCATGCATCAGTCTTGAAACTGACAACTCTAGTCTCTGTAAGGAAATACCAAGTCCTCAGGAACTGAGACCTTAACTCCTTCAAGGCCCTGGCCTCAGACCCAGACTGGCCTTGCCATGTCAGCGCCTTAGCAAGGACCCAGACCCAGGTTCCTTTTGTCCTTTTATCGGGGCTTCTGAGGAAGCCTTGGCTCAGTCCAGCTCTCAACACTAAATAATTACCATGGATAACTGTAAACAATTACTTGAGTCTAGGACAAATAAAAATGTATAAAATTAACTCGTGTGTGTGTGTGTAACTATGTGAGTGGTTGTGTGGGTTGTATGTACATGTGTTTGTATTTGTGTACATGTACATATGTATACATGTTTGTCCATATGTCTATGTGTGTTATATTTACAACACACATACATATAGGATGGAGGCGGTTGGTTGCCCTCTGCCTTCCTCTATAATTGTGCACCTTAGTTTTGAGCCACTGAATCCAAAGGCTGACATTTCATTTCAGGTAGGCTTCCTGGCCAGTGTGTTCCCAGAATCCACCTGCCTCTGTATCCTACTGCTAGAAGTTTCAGCTTGGAGGAACATGCTCATCATTTTTGTGGATGCTGACAATTCTAATTTAAGTTTTCTTGATTGCACAGGTAGGGTTCTTACTCACTGAACCATCTCCTCAGCCCCAGGTAACCCACTTATCTGTCAGTAAGCACTAACTGAGTACATCAATGATTTACATTAACACATGAATTAGGTGAAAGAAGCCAGTGAATCAAAGGAAGTACTCACCTGTAACAGAGAACCCTAACGCTGGAAGGAAGTTGAGTATACTAATGTACTGTGATGGAAATTGACCTCACTCAGCTGGTGATATTTCACATACAAAGAGCCTGGTTCTGAGGCAGGAAGGATCTTAGAGGAAGCCTTTTTATCCTTGACCCCTTGTGGCTTACACTGAAAGACCACACAGTAGCTAGTGTGCCTGAGGAGAGTGAGTGCCAAGGAGGGAATTAGAACATTAGCTAGGATCTGAAAAATAGTAAGAAGCCCTACAGATAACCATAGGGATTTTACATCCCTACCATACACTAATTTGGAGGCTTTTAGGGGTGTGGGCAGCGGGGTCACATGATGTGACTTGTATAGAGTTCTATGGTCATTCTGTTAGGCTGTGAAATATTAAGCTGTTTGAAGTAATTCAGTTGGCTCAGATCTAGCTGGACTTGCAAGAGGTGAAGGTGTGGTAAGAAGCTAGGTTTAGGGCTCAGTGGAGAAAAGAGCTGAAAAGATTTCCTGATATTGGAGTTTGTGTGGGGGTTGCGATGTAAAGGAAAAAGAGAATATTGATTTAGGAGCTGAGAAGGAGGAAGAAAATGTCTCCTACTAGATAAGCCTCCCAAAGTGTGGGATATAACAGTGTTGGGCTGGGCTCAGAACGTCACTTTTAGCCGGGCGGTGGTGGCGCACGCCTTTAATCCCAGCACTTGGGAGGCAGAGGCAGGCGGATT
>NW_022196905.1:34902253-34911471 GCF_008632895.1 Mastomys coucha | reverse complement strand
AAAAAAAAAGAACGTCACTTTTAGACGTGTGAACTTTGACATATGATTAGAAGCTAGAGAGGATGCTGAGAAGGTTAGGACAATGGTGTGAACAGATGGATGCCATGTGCTGTTAGGTCAATGATGTGTCACCTCATCAACCCCACCACCCAGGGATGTTTTAGCCACAGTGATGAAGCAAAACTGTTGTACATGTTACTGTTGGGTAGGTGGGCATATTGCCACATTGTTTATGCAATGGATGGAAGTTACAATATGTATAGGACATTACCTGATAATTAAGAAAAAGCCATGTTTTAGGGGTGTATATATGTACTATGCTACTAATTTGCTCTTATTTTGCTGTATAGTCTTATTTCTTACAGAAGAGTTTATTCCAAAAGTGAATGTGGCCTCTTATCCTGGAAGTAGCCCATATGCTTCATTTTCACCATGTTTTTTTTTTTGTAACATCAAAAGGCCACATCAGAGATGGAGCTTTACCATACAGGTCTAGATAAGTACTCCATAGTGTTCACACATGATGGATGGAATTGCCTAGCCATAATATTTCTCCCAATGTGTCCTCATTCTTAAGCTATGTCAAGCATGACTGTGCTTTGATTCCTCTGCAAATAAATGATTTGAAACCAAAGTATTTAGAGATTTGAAAGTCAGATATCTGAGTGAGAGGAAAGAAGAGAAAGGAAACTGAGAAGAAGAGATGGGATGGCAAAGAATAAGGGAAAATGGATGGGGATGGGAAGAGGGGAGTAGAGTGAAGAGCAGAAGGGAGGGGAATGGGAGAAAGAGGCAGGGATGAGACAGAATAAGGAAAAGGGGGAAAGAATGGATGAGAGGAGAGGGAATAAGGGAAGGAGAGAGGGCATATGAGGGTGAAAGGTATCAGAGAAGGAGAAGAGAAAGGGGCTCAGGGTCCCAGTACTCCCTTATGGAATTTTCACAATGATTTCTTTCCATTAGACCTCAATTTTGAAAGGTTTCAACATCACTAATACATACCGCGGGTTGACAACTAGGCCTTTGTCAGACAGGCCTTTAAGATGACATCCCAACCATAGCTCTTGGCTTTGTCTAGACCTTATATTGTCAATATTGCCAATTCCTAACTCTCTCCAGGGTCCTGCTGAAACTCTCACAAACTGGTCCGGTTTACAAATGAGCACTGAGGACTTGTGGGAAGTTAATTTATATATTCCATTTTGCCACTTAAGACTGGATAAAGGAGGGTTCAATATAAACTACTGAGAGCTAAGTTCTCATTTTTGGTTTACCCGGAAAATAAACTCATTTCTAATGGATTTGAATCCTAAATTGAGTGCTATTTCCTATTGGGAAAGGTGTTTTTGTTTACTTCACTTAAAGCCTAGACCCCAGAGAACCTGGCATAACCCAGAAAAACGAGCATGGCTGAACATTCTTGTTACAGGTCACCAGGTTAGCAGCCTTAGGTCAGTGCAGTATACTCAAATAATCTAATATTTTATCATTGGCTTCATCCAGTTAGATCAGATTTCCTATTTATTTCTAAGTGGTTCTGATAAGTATTGCTAGCAACACTAGGATACAAATGGGAAAGACCGAAGTGTAGTTTTCAGTGAATCACTAAATACCTAAGTCTTCACAGGTAATAAACGATGCTAGGTATTTCTTAAGGACATATGCTTTATCTACCCAACTCAGAAAATATAAAAATCAATGACTTAACTTGGTGAAGACAGAAAGAAATAAAAAAAAAAAGTTAACTTGCTAAAAATCTGAAATCAAGTGTGGTTCTGAAAATTGTCTTTGGGTCTCCTTAGAAAGAGGCTGTAATGCGACATGGGCATTCGAGTGTTATGTGCCAGCTCTGCTTGGTTTTAGAAGCTCTTCTGCAACGCCTAGGGTCTGCTTTCTTTTCCTAAGCCTGGCTTGCTTAGTTGCTGAAAAGGAGCCCTACTTTTGACATATTTTTCCCAGCTCCTGCTCCAATCTAAAATCTCCAGAGGAATTCTCCACTCAATATATTCTACCTTCTAGCAGGAAGAATTTGGAAACAAGAAGAATTGGGCCAGAGACTTCCTGTGGCTTCATAGTTGCTACCTAAGAGAAGAATGGTTGAATCATTTGGTGAGGAAAGGAAAGCATGTAAACTTTGAAACTGTTGGTGCTTGCCTGGTCTCACAGTCCCCAGTTATGAAAGAAGCATATGTCATCAGCATATGAAAGGGCTATGACTCCTGAATTCAGAGAGAGCATGAAAATGATGGAGCTGGTCTTCTTGAATGCCTTTTTGCCTCTCAGACAGGTTTTATACAAAGCTAGTTTTTGAGGTTTGTGGATGTTTATAAAAATTAATTATCTGTCCTGGAGAGTTGTTTCAGCCTTGGTCTTTTGCAACTAGGATTGTAGTGACTGTTGTAAGTTGCAGAGAGTGGGTGTGCCTTGTCTGTACTGTGACAGGCAAACACCACTACTCAGTAAGGTTGGTTAGCTGCAAGCAGATGTCCCAGGAAGTGCTCTCTCTGCTTCATCTTTGTTTAGAATACACTTTTAGAGTATCTCCTCAGCCACTCACAGGGTTAATTTCTTTACTTTATGAAAAAATTATTGAGGAGGTATGGTTGCCAACACAAGACTTTCACAAGACCAAGCCATTTGTTGTAGTTTTAATGGGAAATGCTCTCTATAGGGTTAGGCATTTGATTACATGGTTTCTAGTTGGTGGCAGAGTTTGGGTGGTTCAGGAGAATCAACCTTGATGGAAATGGTAGGCCACTGATGGTGACCTTTCAGTTTTTAAAGACTCGTGTTACTTCTAGGTTCCTCTTTCTGCTTCATGCTTGAAGGCCTGAGCTGTCAGCTTCTTTCCCCTACCACTCAGCATGCTTCTTGCTGCTCAGCATGCTTCTTGCTGCTATGCCTACTTAGCTTGCGATGGACCATTATTATCCCTCCAGAACTATATAGAACTATAAGCCAATAAAAACTCTTCTTCCTATAAGTGGCCTTGATGTCTTGTAACAGCAACAGAGAAGTAAGTAATATACCAGTCAGAAATCTAGATGAGATACAGAGATGAAGAGAGAGAGAGAGAGACAGAGAGAGAGAGACAGAGACAGAGACAGAGACAGAGACAGAGACAGAGAGAATGTGGTTTCAAGTGGCAGTTGCTGGGTGCTAGAGGAGGGAGAATCCATTTTCCTCAGGGCTGTGGTCCTGTGGTCCTGGGGTATGGTCAATACCCCAGTGAACAACTCCATACCCATGCACAGCACTAATTGGACTTGGTGGGCTATAAAAAGAAAAGAACACATGAAATTTGGTGAGGAGTATAAATGTGATCTAAAACATTTTATCAGGTTACCAAAAATAAAATTATTATATAAATTAAAACTTTTTAAAGCATTTGTGGAAACATACCCCAGCAAGGATACATCGTTGAACATCCTACTTGATGTATACTTCACCTCTCTGTCTCTCCCTTTCAGTCACTTGGCATTCCTCCAACATGAACTCAGTGCTCTATAACAGACCTATATTCCTAAAATGCAGAATGAATATATACATTGTTAAATATCTGTAATATATTAATGAATAAATATGTTCATGTTGAATAGTGTAAGTTAAACAGTAATTTATTTTTCCTGTTCTTCTTTGTTTCTATTTCATAATTATTGACAATTTCTCAACTTATATGATAAAAGCATTTTAGAGTATATGAATATCATGTAACATCATTAACATTGCTTTTAGATGCATCTTCTAATGTCTTTGTTAGGAGAAAAGTTGTAATAGGTCTTTAAAATTATTGAGTAAAATAAATGTGATCCTAACTGTATAATAATTAATTAAAATTGAGTGTTTGTATCAGAAACTGTGTTGATTTGCTATTTGCTGGCATTGTGTTCTCTGGTCACACTTGATACAGTTCACGGCACTCTTAGGGCTGAGCAGGGTACCAGTCCCCTCCCCATCTGCAATTGTACTGTGCTGTCCCCTCCCCGTCTGCAATTGAACTGTGCTGTCAGTCTTTTCCCTCCTTCTCAGCCTCACATATTTTAAGTGATGGCTTCATTTCACATTTCCCTTACAAGTGTGATTATCTTTGTGTACTGGCTCATCACCTATTTTCTTCGCTGTGAAAAGTGTACTATGTTGATCATTCCCATGAGCTGCTCTTCCCTTTCTTCTGGTCTTTTGTTCGTTATATGACAAGGCAACAAATTTTTTCACATGACACACTAACAGCACACACCTATTTGTTCTCAATATACCAGTTATTGACTTTTTCCTTACAGTAAGCATTTTGACTTAAAAGCCACATCATACTCTTTTTTCTTTCTTTCTTTCTTTTTTTTTTTTTGTTTTTTTGAGACATGTCTTAGTTAGAGAGTTTCTATTGCTGAGAAGAAACATCATAACCAAAATCAAGCTGGGAAGGAAAGGGTTTATTTCACCTTATAATTCTAGGGAGTAGTTCATCACTGAACAGACTCAGGACAAACTCCAACAGAGTCCACAGAGGGGTGCTGCTTACTGGCTTATTCCTCACGACTTGCTCAGCCTGCTCTTTATAGAACCAGAGACCACCAGCCCAGGTATAGAATTCCCGACAATGAGCTGAGCCCTCCCCCATCTATGGCTAATTTAGAAAAGGCCCTACAGACTTGCCTGCAGACCGATTTTATGAGGGCATTTTATTGAGGCCCCCTCTTCTCAAATGACTTTAGTTTGTGTCAAGTTGACATCAAATTATCCAAGATACTTGTTATTTTCTATGTGTCACCAATATTAACAACAATGGTGTATCTATATAAATGTTTATATACTTAAACTTCATCTCTTGGGACCAAGGAGATGGCACATTAGGTAAATGTACTTGTTAACTAAAGCCTGGTGAGAAGAGGTTAAATTTTAGGAATTAATGTCAAAAACAGAAAAAGTTGGATATGATTGCAAATATGTCTAATCCTATTATGTTATAGAGGTCCTATAGCAAGCTAGAAAGTGAAGACAGGAGAATTACCCCACTCAGAAGCTCCAGGGCCAGTTACCCTGGAACACACTGCTCAGCAGAAAAATCATGAGAGATTCAGTCTACAGAGCACACTCCCACAAGTTCTGCTCTGTCCCAATCAGGAGTCCTCACTACCAGACCCAGTCTGTGCCTCTGTATCTGTTTCTGTCTTTGTCTGTCTGTCTCTCTGTGTCTCTCACATATACATTCTGTCTCTCTCTGTCTCTTTCTCTCTAACACACACACACACACACACACACACACACACACACCACAATGCCATCCTTTTTGATACAGAGGAGCATTGTACTCTATTCAAGAACAGTCCTTTTTATATTAATTTATCCTTAAATAACATTAAGCCTTTCCCTTTCAAACTCACTGCTCTCTATTGCCACACTGTAGCAGCAGCAAATTCTTCCCAGGCACATAAAGGCACACAGTGATTTTTGCAAACTATGTATGCTTTTATAGTCTGTGTTCATGTCTCCTGTTTTGTTTCTTGTCATATGTCTGTGTTTACATTTGTAGCTTTTCATGTACATGTGTGTTGTATACGTACACGTATATGCTGGTGCTTGTGAACATGTATGCAATTGTATGCTGATGTCAAAGGTCAAGTTCAGCTTTCATTCCTCAGATCCTGTCTGTCTCTTGCTCCCTGTGTGTGTGTGTGTGTGTGTGTGTGTGTGTGTGTACTAATGTGTGGGGCGACACACTAGTGTGAAGGCTCAAGAAGGCTAGAACAGGGCTTTGGGTGTCTTCTTTTAGGTTTTCCACAATTCTTTGATGCCTGGTCTCTCTGTGATTTGGAAGCTCATCAATTTTGCTATAAGGCTGAGCTGTGTCCACCTGTCTCCACTCCCAGTTCTGGGTCTACAGTTTGCACAGACACGCCTGTTTTTTTATGCTGGTGTTAGTTAATCCCTGTTTTTACAAGTGAGTGCTGGGCTTCACCCTGTCCTCTCCTAGAATATTTTTCTGAGAAATGTGTCTAGCTGTCTTAGATCTCAGAAATTAGACTACCAGGCCAGTGAGCATAGGAGTACTCCCCTAGCACTGTCATTACAAGCAGTTTTCTCTATACCCAGCTTTTTCTACATGTATTTTAGAGATCAGAGTGAGGTTTTCATGTGTTTAGGCACATAGCTTACTGGGTATGTTTTCCCCCTTGTCTCTCTTGCCCTTTCTCTTTGTCATCCAATTGTGACATCTTCCCAGGCAGCACATTTTACTCCTTTGCCTTGCATATTATTATCTTTTTTTTCTCACTAGACTGCAGTACCCATAAGAGCAGCCATCTTGGTCTGCTTATTATATAACCTTTGCTGCTGTTATATCCCATCCAGCCAAGATATTGACTGCACAGAAAGCATTCGGTATTTCCAGACCTTGTATACAAAGTTGAATGTGTAGTGACTACAGGATGCTGTTCCCCTGTCTTCTAACATTAGTTGTTACTGTGGAGCATTGTAAATCTAGTTGAGTTCTTTGCATGAATGAGTTAAAAAAATTTCCAGAAGCTAAATATGTACTTTACGTGTTATTTTGGTTTGAATGAGAAGTGCGTCCCATGGTCACAGGCATTTGACTACTTCAACCCCAGTTGGTGTGCTATTTGGGGAGGTTTAAGTGTAGCAGCCTTGCTGGAGGAACAATGTCACTGAGGCTAGACTTTGGGATTGAAAGCCTTCATTTGTCTTAGCCCTCTGGAACCTTAAGCCAAGTAAGCCCTCTCTTCCTCATGTTGCCTTTGATGGAAGTGTTTCATCACAGTAACAGTCAAGTAGTGACTACACCTGTTCCACATCCCCATTCCCAAAGTCTTGAGTCACAGTGTACTACTTCAAGGCATATATCTAGGTTTTCTTTGTATATGATTGCATATCAAACTGATTGCTTAAATCACATGCTGAACTTTTGAAGCTCACCGTTTTGAGTCTCTACACACTGCCTTTTCCTGTCAGCGATATTCTAATCTTTGCTTATGTTCCCTTTTGCTTCCCACTCTTATGGCTGACTTGATGCTAAGCAGCAGCTTTTGCTTTTCTTTGTGTTGTCCCCAATGCAGACTTGATCTTGGAGATGCGGTTTCTTCTGTCTTTTGTGCTTACTCCCCAGCTTTTGCCAGTCTGTGGCTCATCTCTTCCGGTTAACTCGACACTTCTTGCTCATGCTCTTTTTGTAAAGTGAGTTTTTAAGGCCTCACTGTGGCCCTGTGTTTGCTCATACTCGCATCTGTTCTGTGGTGATATTTTTCTGCCAACACTTAGTCATCATGCGCATGCTTCTATTCATTTTCTTCTTTCTTGTAGCATCTTTGTATGGATCCTGTGCTGTCTCATTTTGACAACTTCTTGTCTTTGGATAGGATGGGTTCTTACAGGAGCAGCTGCTTTCACAATATCTGGATTATGCCAGAACCAGCTCTCTCATGTTGTCAGCAATAGACGTTTCCTTGTGAAACAGTATGGTAGCACATTTTTCAGTAATGTGTCTGATTTTATAAATTTTGATTCTTACTTCTCCCCAGAAAGCATAGATCCACAGCAGCAAAATTATTTCCAGTACATCCTTCTCTCTCCTCCTCTCAACAGGTAGGGTTACCTGAAGCCACTTGCACCGTCTGAAACCTGAAAGCTCTCACTATAATAATCTTATGGGTGGAGTGAGGGGCTTCCCTCTGTTATCTCTTTATATGCAATTCTTGTCATTACCACAACTGAATGTTTGCTTTACCCTTTATGCATTACATTTCCTTTGAAACAACATTCTTTAGAGTCAATAGAGATGGCTTTAGAAACAGAGAATGGGACCTAGCCAGGGGAGATGAATTCCATCCAGTATCTACAGAGTGACCACAGAAGATATACTTTGAACTACAGAATGAAGCAGGGAGAGACTTGGAAAAGAAAACAATGGGCTCTGATTTGCACAATTGCAAGAGAGTTGTTGAATTAGCTTTCTGAGAACTTCAGTGCCTCCTCAACAGTGAAGCAGAAAGCCTGTGAGGAAGATAACTTGGAATCTCATACTGTAGGTATGTAATTACAGAATGTGAGTTCAGATCATAATGATGGTGAAAGTATGGATTAGTAGTGAGTCAGAAGATAGTCAGGCCTACTGTGGAGTTTCATGTAGAGATGAGGTCTCATGTGAAAACTCAAGAGCGACCCCAGAAGGACTTAGCTTCTCTGAAAGAAATGTCAAGATGGATTTTTCTATTAAGCCATTTTAATGTTGTTTTAATATTTGTGTCTCTACATAAAACTCTCACTATATTTAATTCATATAATATAGAACTTCTTTATATTTTATAGCAAATTGTGAAAAGAGTAATGCATTGTTATAGCCTTAAGTTCATGCCTGATCTTTGTCAGTACAGAGGAACAAACCTTGACACTTACACATGCAATGAAAACACTCCAAGTACACTTTGAGCTCTCCAGTTATGAATTTTGTAATAGAAAAAAAGTAGGATATATATATATGTATATATATACATATTATACACATACACACACACACACACACACACACATTTATCATATGAGGCATTTACCAACCAATACCAAATGGGATTCTTTGAGAATCTAATTAATTCAGCCAAATACAAACTGAGGTCCACTCTGAGTATAGAAGAAGCACTTATTGAGAAAGAAGGAATGAATCAGTGACAGAGACTATATCCCAAGTCTCATGGAATTTCAATAGAAGGTGAGTGTTTCTCACTCTGATGGATATAGAGAAGGAAATAAACTATTCAAAACAGTAGCAAATTGCTATGAAGAAGCAACAAACATAATTCTATGGTTGAGGGTTACCACAGCATAACGAATTGAATTAAAGGACCACAGCATTAGGCAGTTTGATAACAACTGCCCTAAAAGGACACATAAAAACACTAACTTTTCTGTATTCAACTTTGTTTAGAGTGTATAGACAGATAAGCAGTGTTCGAGGTTTGTGTAATTTTATTAAAATACTTGTGATTATTTTTCAAATCTACCTTATTATCGCAAGACTTCGTGTGAGCTACCATCTTGCTACTTTCCCCAGACTGCTTTCAAACTTTGGAGTCCCCATGATCTTCCTACCTTGACCTGGCCTGCAGGTCACGTTATTCGGGGGAACGAGGAGGATCATAACCAGTGAATAAAGAATAGGCGAGAGAGACGACAGGACTCAAGGAAGCATTGCTTGTCAAGAGCCATTTACT
>NW_022196905.1:34891697-34901963 GCF_008632895.1 Mastomys coucha | reverse complement strand
TGTTAATCTTCGGGTTCTCAATTAGCTGGGGCAGGATATTTATCTCAGGGCTCTCATGGTTCCCAACACTACCTCAGTCTCTAAAGTAGCTATGATTATAAACATGCACTATCACGCCAAGTTTAGCATTTTGAAGAACACTAAAAGAACATGGAAATTCAGATTTATGATGGCATTCAATTATACCACAAAGTATTTTGAATGCTAAGGCATATATTATTTGGTATTACCTAACATTTTCAAAGTCCTCTGGGGACTATCTTGTAAGTTTAACTGCATATGTACCTAAGAAGGGACACAGCCAGTACTGAAGCCTTATTTCAAGTTCTAGGCAAGATTCTCCTCCTTTAAGGTAAGGCTCATGTGTGAGTGAATTTTAAAATCACCATAAACCATGAGATGATATTCTCTGAGCATAAGAACTGAGAACTAGGATTTGCTGTGATTTAAAAAAAAGAAGAAGAAACCAAAAGAAAAAAAATTAAAAGCACACACTCCAGCACACACTCCCCTAAAAAAAAAAAAAGCAGACTAAATTAGTCAGTACATTGATGGCAGGCTAGACCAATCAGCACATTAATACTCTGTTATACCAGTTTGAAAAATTATTAGAGAGATAAACATGTACATTTCTTTTGAGTTCTCAAAGATAACACAGGTTGTTCTCTGTGTGTCATCAAAAATTTAGTGAGACGTTTTATTTCTCATTTTATATGTAAGGCATTGGAATCTCAGAGATTGACATCCTTTATCCTAGTCACAAGGCTACTCAGCAGTGGGTCCTGTGCTCTAGCCCAGGCTCTGAATCTTGCCCTAGTTTGAGTAAATAAAGCTACTTTGCTATTATGTTTCTGTGCCCACTTCCAGATGTTTTCATCCATGAAGACAACAGTAGGTTCTTTGTTCCCCCAAAGTGAGAGTTACCTACAAAAGCTCTGGAGCTCCTCTAGCATCTGAGAGACAGCCCCTTTCCATGTATGTATGTGTGTGTGTGTGTGTGTGTGTGTGTGTGTGTGTGTGTGTGTGTGTGTGTATGTATGTATGTATGCATGCATGCATGCATCTCTCTATCTATCTATCTATCTATCTATCTATCTATCTATCTATTTATCTATCATTCTAGTCAGTGAGTCGCAACCTTCTAGATGTAAAAAGTGGTGGATGAAGTGAAAAGACTCCATATTTGCACAACCTGCAAATTGGAATAATCTTAAAGGATTCTCCAGAGCCAACGGGGCTAAATATTGTTAACATCAATCATTCCCAGTCAGTATGTTTCTACACAAATTATATACTAATATGATTAAATGTCCCACTACTTTGTTTAGTAAATATATCTCAAATATAATGGCATGATGGGAGACACACACAGAGAGAGAAAGAGAGAAAGAGAGAGAATTCACAGATAAATGTATCAACCCAAAAAGTGATAGAATATATTCACTCTTCCCACCCCCTGCATATCATGGACTCATTTCAAAGAAAAATAAAATCTGCACTTTCCTAGTCTACCAAGAAATGGGTCTTCAGTCACTATAGTCAGGGTGATGCATAGATTTCTTTGGCTTCTGTATGTGTAAGCTCCCCTGCATGTTTAACTGCGATTTCATCCATCCTTGTATGACTGTTTATAAAATGCAGCTCCCATTGCATGGTCTTATGTATACTGGGTCTACAAGGGTGTAAAGGGGGATATAGAGGGCAAGAACTGCACACCCCAGTCTCCATTTCTGCAAACAGTGCATACTTACAGCTATGCTGTTGTGAAGGGTGGAGTGTATGACCACATAAATCCATTATGCTTAAGCCTTTGATGGATATATATATATATATATATGCATATATATATATATATATATATATATATATATACACTATTGTAGAGAAGTATGGGTTTCTCATGTGTTTGCTTCCTGCTTCATGACTATGACTGAAAGTTCAGCAACAGACATACATTCATACTGGTAAGATTGTACACTCATGAATGTTGTATCAGTCTAGGAAATGTAAAGAAGGGTACTGTCATCAGTGTCAGGGAATGACAGAGTGTTACTGGAGAAGTTGTTTCTCAACAGCTACACTTCAGTGTCAGTGTGGAAGCGGTTTCTAGCATCTCTGACAATATGTCATGCTGTTAATTGTTGTCATAATTGTGTCAGCTGGGTCTGGCATTGGTGTGCTAAAGTGAAAATTCCAAACAGGTCCTGACCCTCAGCACTCAGTCCTGAGTTTACAAGGTGATATATGAACAGTTTTAGGGAAAACAATTGCATGTCTGTTGTTACCTTATTTAGTGGCTGCTGCTGAGTTGGTCTGTAACATAGTCAGGGCAGGATAATGAGTGAGGACAGGCTGGGGTTGGAAATTGGCTGGCCAGTGACAGGCCAAGGAGGTAAGTTGAAGCCAAGGGGAAGCTGAGGACATTTTCATAGATTTAGTTCTCACACACGCCATCCTTTCTCTCCAAAAACTAGAATCCTAGAACTGAGCAAAACATCATCTAACATAACACACCCTTTAAATTTTAGGAAATGGAGAATCAAGCATATAGTCTAGGATGTGGTATGAGGTTATAATTCAAGCTTAATGGGAATGTAACTTTTTTCTATTTTGGAATTTAGGCTTTTATGTATTCTGATAGTCTATTCTTTTTCTATTCATGTATATGTAAAGAACATGCCTCAATAATGTTCTCAATAATGTTGGTTTAGCTTATGATGGAAGAATGGGAGAGATACAATGAAGAGGGTGTCTCCATGGGTGCCCATTTCTTTTCCTACATTTGGGCTTGAATTATCCTACCTAAAATCCATAGATTCTTTTTTCCTCTCTTTCCCAACCAGCAGTTTGAATTATAGGCTTAGCTCATGAAGTGCCTCCAACTAGCAGGTACTTTTAATTCCCTCCTTATCCATTACATGCAGTTTAGTTAAGCACCAGTTTTTCTCAACTGAAGCTATAAGTAAACAAATTTAATAAGCTGTGTGCCTGCTTATGTTCATGCAATTTGCAGTAAGGGCAAAAGGAAATTTATAACAGGCACGATGATTAAGGTAAACCATGTTTTATAGCTCTCAAAATTACTTGTGATAAACAATAATTACTAATTTCATATATAGATAGAGATACAGACTTAGGGCTAGCAGGGCAATTTTGGTAGATAGGAAAATATTTCTTTAAGCAGGAATATGAAACTGTTTCATGAAATAACCAGTTCCGCATATGGTAGCCTAAAGCAGCAAGAGCCTTTAGAGAGACAAGGTCATTTCTCTGAAAGATGAAGGTGTGACATTTGGTGAGGTTGTCCTCTGGGACATGTATGTTACTGTCAACACTGTGTGGCTAACAGCTTTGCATTTCTGAGCGGGAATTAAGACACACTACTTAATATTGAGAATGTTCCTCTTCCTAGTCACTTTAAATGGAGTCCCAGTTTGATTAGCACATATCCTGAAGAGGCCACGCTTCTTTTGATAATCAAGTATATGTTTCCTACTCAGAGTTTCTCCTTTGACGTGCCAGCATTTAGGCACAAATTGGCATGTCCCAGGTCTTCTTTGAATAGATCTACCAAGTCAAATCTGCAGCAAACTCCTGCAAGAGAGTTCTCTCTAGTATAAGTGTTGAAAGCAAAGAAAAGACATTTGAGTCATTTACATTCAGAATCACTTCTCTGTTTTCACAACTTTAAAGACTCTTCCACTCATGGTCAAAATAAGGGACTATAGAAGCAGAGTCAGGAAGCAAGTCACTGAATTTAGATTTGCAACCTAAGTCTACTACTAAATAGACCTTAGCATTTTACTTCTAGGGCCCACAAATCTATGATTTTTGCTTCCATTTGGAGCCAACTAAGAGGGCTTTCTTAAAACCATAACAGCCAGGTAACCCAATCATTCTGATGTAGTTATTCAGCCATTGGATAAAATAGTAGGCAACTAACTATAAAGGTACATAGACTCATGTGTGTGTGTGTGTGTATGTGTGTGTGTGTGTGTGTGTGTGAGTCTATGTACTTTTATAGTATATATATGCTATCTTAAACTCCAAAGACAGAAAACAAAATAAGAAGTTGGAGCTAAAGTCCTATTTTAAAACAAACCATTGGTTTGTCTGTAGTTATTCCTCTGAATAGCCTCTTTGGGAAAATGGGATTCTACATTAACTATAGAATCTAGAAAGTCAAAGAACTGGACATTACTTTTCCATCAAGGATAAGGTCAAGAATATGTAATAAGCGTGGTTCTTTTGAGAACTTTCCAGGCTTCATTTTTTGCTTACTCACTGATCATTACATAGCGACGTAAGGACTGGTTTTATAAAGAGACAGGGCTCACGCTGCTCTCTGGAACTATGTTTGCTTAGTCTTCTAAGTCTTTTCTAAGTTTTCAAACACATTGTGTATATACTGTTTCTGTTTCCCTGTTAAAGGCATACTATGGTTATGACCTAGTCTGATATTTTAATACAACTACGTCTATATTTGTAGGGTAGAGAGGTGACTCTGCAGTTAGGAGTACTTGCTGGTCTTGCAGAGAACTGGGTTGTAATTCATAGAATGCAAACAGTGGCTCACAACTATTTATCTATAACTGCAGTTCCAGAGGTTCCAAAGCCATTTTCGGACTTCTTTGGGCATCAGGTACACACATGGAATACCTTCATGCATTCAAGTAAAACACACAGGCACACAATATGTAAAGTAAATAAATCTTTTACAATAAATAAATTAATTAAATCTGTACTTCACTGGTCTTAGTTTTCAGGGAGTTGTTTCCTTGGGTGCTTTTTGATGGTTGATAGTGGGTTCCTTAAACTCTCCATGCAGCCCCAGGCCAGATCCTGCCATAAGTAATTTGGGCAGAGTGACCTCAGTATAAACTATAGGATGTTAGAGATGAGAGATGAGAGGAGATGGCTCTGTCCCTCCCAAATCCATAGAATGTCATGTGTACCTATGTTACATTGTTTTTTTTTTTTAATTTAAGTATTTTGCAACTTTTGTTTGCTAATTAAATCATAGTAACAACTCTTAACATGTAATTTGAAGTATTAGTTTCTACAAGACCAATTATATCAGTATATATTGGTGAAAGTCAGGAGCATAGCTTTTTCATAAGTTCTTTATCTGGCTGTGGAGCCAGGATTCAGTGAGACTACACTCACATCATTACATTCTACCTTAGACATTAATGCATGCCACAAACTCAAATTAGAACAATGAAGTAAATATTTTCACTTCCACAGTGTTGACCTTAACTGGTGCATCATAATTGTGATAGTGTGTGTGTGTTCATGTAAATGTATGTGTATTGAGATGTACATGGGTGCACATGGCTATCACATACCTATATATGTGCATATATAAGCCTATGCAGAGGCCAGCAGTTGACACTGGGTCAAGATCTGTCCACCTTACACATTGAGATAGAACCTCTCACTTAACCCAGGGATGAGCAGCTGAGCTAACAGAGCTAGGCAGCTTGCCATGGGAGTCCTCTGTACCTCCCTTCCAAGTACTGAGGATACTGATGGGACACATTGTCCACTTGGCTTTTGTGTGGATGCTGGTGTCACAAAATCAGTGAGCTGTCTCCCCAGTCCCTAATGTTTAAGCCCTTAACATAAAGGTATCAAAACAAGTTCTATTTTAAATAACAATGAAACATTAAGTCCTGTTTTTAATTCAGTGCTTTGCTGAAGAAATGCGATTAAGGATCAAACAGTGGGTAGGTATATAGAGAGTGGAATCATTTCCCAATTCTTCTTCATTACTCTTCAGTTAGTTATAGATCCAAATGAGTACCTGAAAGACTATTGTTCTTCCAGATGATGCATGCCTCCATGATTTCTGGAAGCCTCCACTACCTGGACAGAGCTCCACTGGTACCTTCCCTTACTCTCAGCACCTGAGAACAATCATTTTCATCTTATTTTACTTCCTGAGTTTGACTGTGTGGGGACTTGATGTGATTACCTGACAGATGGACAAGGACTTGACAGGGACTTCTCCCCTTTGGCATGAGGCCACACAAGGCTGGTAGGTTAGAAATGTCAGTGAACAAGAAGACAGGATGCCATTTATAGAACTCTTGCAAAGTAAAGATGCATTGTATGACAGCAATTTGTCTTTCTCACATAACAGACCACTAGAAGGAAATAATGCCATAAACATTGCATTCTTAAGTATCTGGGGACAGTTAGATATTGACAGATTGCCTATACTTTTGGGACTTCTGACTTCCCATTGGGAAAACCCAGCAATATATGCTCAAAGCCTTTGTTTGTTACATAGAAGTTAACAAATCTTAAAGAAGTCACAAGGCCATTAAGAGGATAAAGATATTCATCATCTTATGAAATTACTGTAAAAAATAGATGAGGTGATGTGTCATTTCTCTATACATTTTTTTGGTATTGGAATCTCAACAAATAAATCTTGATATCAATATTTCTCAGCCACAAATAACACATAGTCACCAAGCACAAAATTAATATGTGAAGCACCAAGCTGATCTTAGCTTTTTTTTTCCAGTAAAGATAGAACATAACATCTATCATAATCTAACCTGAATTATTTCTTTCTTCTAATTTGTTAGTGTCATTTTTCTCATTAACTTTCCTTCTCCCCATATCACATAGTTTAGAGATGAGCTTCTAAAATTACCTTGGCTTATGAAGAATGTGGAAGAGTATACATACCTGTCCATCTTCAGTAAAGTTGTGGTGTCCAACACCACCTCGGGTTCAAATATTCCTAATGAATATATGTAGCATTGGCTACATCTATGCTTCTTGGTATATTTTATTTTAGTTTTTTTTACAGCTTGCTAGTTTAGTTATATATATTTAAGCATTTAAATCCTATTACATGTAATGTGAGACACATTGAATCGTGTGTCTAATCTTAAAGTGAGGTCTAACACAAAGAACAGTTTGGTGTGTCAGAAACAAGAGTACACTGCTGACATTGTGTGTTTGAACTTGGCCTCAACAATGGGACTAGGAGTCCAAAACTATCAGAAAATTCTCCATCTGCTTCCAGAAATGCTCATTCCAGCTGTGAGTCTCTGGTGTGAGAGCCGTAACTTTTCTGCCAAATTAAAATTGAAATCACAATTTGGCAAACACAGCTGGTAAAGTTCACTGCAGTAATGAATAACACCCAGGCAGTGAAGTCAGCTATGATGTCCAGAATTGTTTACAGCTGCCAATGATTTAATTGAAACACAGCTGCAGGATTAAAAACAACAATGTTTAGCCTTTTCCAATATTTTCAAATCTTTTGTTCCATCCAATTCCTAAATAGGCTCCTTAAGACAGTTAATGGAGTTAATTAGTTCACATGAGCTAGGTTATGCTCTGCCAACCAAGAACTTCCAAAACTCAGTGGGTTAAGAAAATGAGTTAATTTCATGCCTATACAATTTCTGTTCACTGAAATTCCAAGTCACTTATTGATTTAGACACATTATTGGAGTTTTAATTTTTCCATCTCAGCACATGGCCTCCAACCTGGCCAGAGGCAGTGTTTGTTATTAGACAAAGCCACTGAAGACACAGCTCCTTTGTATTTGCCTTTGTATGACACAATCGTTTGGTTAGTGTTTAAGATCAGGCTTTGTGAGATCTACTTCCAGTTAGAAGAAGGTTAAGCTTTAATCAGTTTTTAATTGTCATGTGAAATTAACTATCCTATTTACTAAAATTGCAATAGCAAAATTTGGTATTCAATAAGGCAATGTATTGAACACATTTTGAAAATTAAGCAATGATAAATAAATTATTCTTACACAATCACTAAGAGAGTTTCTGTTATGTTAAGGCTGTTATGATGGTCAGCTTTTAAAATATAATCATGGGTATTCAAGATTTCCCAGTTATCACCTTAAACGATAGACTAGGTGTACAATGAAGACATTTATGATGATATAATTGCAATAAAGAATGTTCTCCTTAGAATTCTGGGAAGCCATGTGGCAATGTCATGAAACACTTTGAAAGCAGAACTATGGCTTCCTTGAGGAAGAGGAAATCCTATCAGTAGACTGCACTTTCAGCTTACACTTGAATATTCCCGCACCCTTTCTTCTGTAGAATTACGACTTGCCTTACTAATTTAAGATAATCATATAGACAACTCTTCAAAATAATCATATATATTAATATGCATATTATTCATATCTGTAGACAGGAAGTAGTTGCTGTTGTTCTGCTTTTATTGTTTTTTGTTTTGTTTTTCTGGATGGACACTGACTGATATATTTACATGGTAAAATATTCTAGTGGCACTATTTTGTGAGTCTCTTTTCTTGGGGGTTGGTGAGGTATTGTGTATACAAATGCTAAATTCTGAACCTGAGATTTGGTTGCCACTGATGAGCAGAATCTCATGTATGCCAGTGAAAATATCACTCGTGGAACTTTAGAAAATTATACCAGACGCTCTCCTCCTTGAAGCGAAAAGACATAGGCACCCCTACCCTCTGGAAGAGAGGGCTAATTACATTCCTCAGACCACAGGGAGGAGGGACCACCAGCCACCTGTGGGGAGGGGTTGCCCAGAGCTCCTAGACATATTCCATGACCATTGATCACCTACCTCATTCCCTAAAGACCAATCAGTTTAAAAGCTTGCAGCCCCATAGGAGGAACAACAATATGAACCAACCAGTACCCCCAGAGCTCCCGAGGACTAAACCCCCAAACTAAAGAGTACACATGGAGGGACCCATGCCTCCAGCTGCATATGTAACAGAAGATAGCCTTGTTGGAAATCAATGGAGGAGAGGCCCTTGGTCCTGAGAAGGCTTGATGCTTCAATGTAAGGGAATGCCAGGACCAGGAAGTGGGAGTGGGTGTGTTGGTGAGCAGGGGGAGGGGGATGTGATAAAGGGTTTTCAGAGGGGAAACGAGGAAAGGGGATAACATTTGAAATGTAAATAAAGAAAACATCTAATAAAAAAAGTCACACTGTTCTGACAATCACATTGTGCCTAATGACTGCTGCCTTGAGAACAGTATAAAGGCTCGCTGGACGGGCTACGTGTGGTTATACTCTCTTTCTCCATGTCCAGGGTAACCCCAACATGTTGGAACAATAAATTCCGCTTGCTTTCTGCATCGATTCCTGGCTCTGCATTGTTCACTTAGGGAGTCCCCTGTAAGCTTGCCAGAGTCTCACACCAGACTTTGTTGGGTAAACATTGCTTCCCAATTTAAAGCTATTGGTTAAATAAAAGGGGCTATAGCCAATTACTGGGGAAAGTAGAAGTAGGCAGGGTTTTAGTTACCAGGCTTGCAGAAGAAGAAAAAAAAACTGAGAGAACATCAAATCTAATGGAGACTTCTTGTTCTCATGGTCAAATAAAATACTCCCAAGGTTTCACCGATGGAGCAGAAATAACCCAGGCAAGACTCAAACAGCAAGTTTGTAGGAGCACAGATGGAAAATTCACATTCTAGCATATAGAGAAATAGACTAGGGTAAATTTACCCAGTAATTGTGCTAAAGTTGACTTTAAAGAATCCATAGGACTCTGGCTTGATAATTGGGTCAGGCAAGTCATATTAATAATTAATAGAATTATTATAAAACATTTCTAATTACAACCTTTGAACGGTACTTATGTTTCCCTAAAATATTGAGTAGAATTCTAACAGGAGGAGTAATGTGACTTGACTCCTCTTCTAAGAGTGCTGTGCAAAGAAGACAGATAGTGACTAAAGCATCAAGTCAAAACGTTTAAAAATGCCATGAAATCAAAGATGGAAAAACAAGGCAAAGTTTTGGACATTCATTATGTTTTAGTAGCTCCAATGGAGGATTTAAATGTTTTATAATGATTTTCTCACAGGTGAGGTTCTGAGGCTGGAGCAGCCAGCCAGGAGGCACAGGTCATATGACTCCCAGAGGAGCCACAGGGCGGCAGAGACACGATCCTCTCAGCTTCCCAGTGACAGAGGAGGATCAGCGTCCTCCTCTGCCCCTTCCCTGCAAGTGGAGGGCCTACCTCCAGGGAACGCCTTAAGCCAGAGACCCTGGCGAGATCCGCCATTTTCTCTCGGGTGAGTTTCTGAGACCAGAGCAGCCAGCCAGGAGGCACAGGCCACATGACTCCCAGGGGAGCCTCAGGGCCGCAGGGACAGGACAAGCTCTAGCCAGAGACACTAAGAACATCTACCACCAAAAAGCAAAAGATGGCGAAAGGCAAACGCAAGAATCCTACCAACAGAAACCAAGACAACTTGGCTTCATCAGAACCT
>NW_022196905.1:34862863-34884008 GCF_008632895.1 Mastomys coucha | reverse complement strand
AGAAAAAAACAAAACAAAACAAAATACAAGTGAAATAAAGACTTTTCAAAGTAAAAAAAAATGTTTTATAATATTTAAGATTACATCATGTCAGAGTTTGCAAATAAAAAACATGGTGTCTTAAAATTCTTTTATTACAGTTATGTGTGTATATGTGTATGTCTGTGTGTGTGTGTATGTGTGTGTGTAGTGTGTGTGTGTGCTTGTGCACCCAAGTGATAACATGAATGAACGAAAGCTAGTAATTTGGAGAAGTTGTCCATGTTATTCAAGAAGGCATACTACTGACACTTGAAATCAGGTGTTTCTAATGCCAGAGATCATGTGTACCCGTAAGCAATGAAAATTCAGAGGTGAAAGGAAGATTAAAAATAAAAGATCAAATGTATACTAAGCCCTAGCTGAAACAGTGTTCCTTCCCCTCATCTGTTGTCATTTGCCCTCATCATTTCCTAGGAACAGGAGCATTTTCACTGTCTGTCTGCCTGAAACCATCCATGAGGTCAACACAGAGCCAATGCCCATGAGAACTCTATAATCTCATCCTGGCCTTCTATACCTGTTTATATTCTGGATGGTATTACCTACTGTTGTTTATTTCATGGCTGTTTGTGGAATGCTGATCCAGGTGTGTGTGGAAGAGTCTACGAAACATGAGCAAACTGAATGACAGAGACACATAGCTTATTATCTTAATCATGGCATCTCCTCCACTGTCTTCTGGGTAAGTGGAATAAATAACAGTATTATGTATGTGTATTTACATGAAAGTGCATGCATTTTAAATTATCATATGTAAAAACAGTTTAGGTAATCACTTTCCAATTCTAACAATTATTTGTTATGTCAATCAATATCTTTTTTGTTTTGTGTATTAGTATATGTATGTACACATATATGCATATTGAAGGTATGCATATATATATATAATACACACATATTTTATATTTATTTGTCTAAAAACATGGACTACTATGGTACATGTGGTGGAAGTCAGTGAAAAAAATATATATTGTTCTCCTTTTATTTTGTACTACTTTGTAGACACTGTCAGTGAAAATATGAACTGACATATGAGCATCTGCCAATCCCAGAAATGATAACTTATCTGTCTAAAAGGCAAGAGACAAGACTTTTGGCCAAGTGCCTGGGCTCTATTTCACTTTCATCCTTCAGCATCTCTGGGAGACAGATTCACAGACCTTAACAGATCCACTGGCCAAATCGTTATTTACACATAGCTTCTTCCCAGATTTTGAGAAAAAATGACTAGTATTCAAACAGAAAGGAAACAAAACATTTGCATGCTCTATCAATCTTCCAGATTGTTTGGGGGTAAGATTTACAGTTGCTAAAAGCAGTAGTGAAGGAGCCCCGAATAGGGAAGTAGAAGGCTGGTTTCTAGGTTTTAAGGGTTGATTTGAGGACTAATGGAATGTATTTGTCCTTCTATCATGTTACAATTACATTGTGACTCACATGCATGTTTCAGAAAGGTCATTAACCCAATACTTTATGTTAATATGGAACAGTCAATTTAAACTAGATACCATCATTGATTCAATATTCAATCAAGTATGTCTGCCTACTAGAAAACATAGCTTTCTCTTAATTTGGAGGGCATCTTATTGTTAACCAAGTACTAATTGATGAGGCGCTATCACTTGGCATTAGAAGTAGGCACATATTTTAGTAGTAGTATACTAAGAAATGAACAAACTATTGGGAAATAACAGAATCAAATAAGAGGGCTGAGCATACATTTTATATTGTTTATTATATTATAATTTAAATATAATTTATTATATTTATTAGTATATATATATACATATATATAAATATACACACATACACACATATATATATATGCACATATGCACACATATATATGAGTATCATGGCACGCAGTGCCTGCAAAAGCCAGAAGAGAATATTAGATCCCTGATCTTGAATTTCAGATGGCTATTGTGTACTGTGTGTGTGTGTGTGTGTCATCTCTGCAAAGGCAGCAAGTTGCTTTAAGAATAACAGTTTAGGCTCTCTGCTCCTCCCTGTTCCAGAGACAGCCGCATCTTTTTGTGCAGTGCCAGCTTCGTCCCGTAGACAAAATGGTGAAGGTCGGTGTGAACGGATTTGGCCGTATTGGGCGCCTGGTTACCAGGGCTGCCATCCTTTCTGACAAGGTGGAGATTGTCGCTATCAACGACCCCTTCATTGACCTCAACTACATGATCTACATGTTCCAGTATGACTCTACCCACGGCAAATTCAACGGCACAGTCAAGGCTGAGAATGGGAAGCTTGTCATCAACGGGAAACCCATCACCATCTTCCAGGAGCGAGATCCCGCTAACATCAAATGGGGGGATGCTGGTGTTGAGTATGTTGTGGAGTCTACTGGCGTCTTCACCACCATGGAGAAGGCCGGGGCCCACTTGAAGGGTGGGGCCAAAAGGGTCATCATCTCTGCCCCTTCTGCCGATGCCCCCATGTTTGTGATGGGTGTGAACCACGAGAAATATGACAACTCGCTCAAGATTGTCAGCAATGCGTCCTGCACCACCAACTGCTTAGCGCCCCTGGCCAAAGTCATCCATGACAACTTTGACATCGTGGAAGGGCTCATGACCATGGTCCATGCCATCACAGCCACTCAGAAGACTGTGGATGGCCCCTCTGGAAAGCTGTGGCGTGATGGCCGTGGGGCTGTCCAGAACATCATCCCTGCATCCACTGGAGCTGCTAAGGCTGTGGGCAAGGTCATCCCATAGCTGAATGGGAAGCTCACCAGCATGGCCTTCCGTGTTCCTACCCCCAATGTATCAGTTGTGGGTCTGACATGCCGCCTGGAGAAACCTGCTAAGTATGATGACATCAAGAAGGTGGTGAAGCAGGCGTCTGAGGGTCCACTGAAGGGCATCCTGGGCTACACGGAGGACCAGGTTGTCTCCTGCGACTTCAACAGCAACTCCCACTCTTCTACCTTTGATGCTGGGGCTGGCATTACTCTCAATGACAACTTTGTAAAGCTCATTTCCTGGTATGACAATGAATACGGCTACAGCAACAAGGTGGTGGAACTCATGGCCTACATGGCCTCCAAGGAGTAAGAAGCCCTGGACACCCACCCCAGCAAGGACACTGAGAGCAAGAGAGAGGCCCTACCCCAACACTGATCATCTCCCTCACAATTTCCATCCCAGACCCCCATAATAACAGGAGGGGCCTAGGGAGCCCTCCCTACTCTTTTGAATACCATCAATAAAGCTCACTGCACCCACACAAAAAAAGAATAACAATTTAGCTTCTTGAGTTCTTTATATATTTTGGAAATTAGCCCTCTATCAGATGTGGGGTTAGTGAAGATTTTTTTCCCCAATCTGTAGATTGCCAATTTGTCTTACTGGTTATGTCTTTGGCCTTACAGTTTTCCAGTTTCATGAGTTCCCATTATCCATTCTTGATCTTAGAGCATGAGCCATTGGAGTTCTGTTTAAGAAATTTCCCCCTGTGCCAATGAGTTCAAGGCTCTTTCCCACTTTCTCTTCTATTAGATTCAATGTATCAGGTTTTATGTTGAAGTCCTTGATCCATTAGGACTTGAACTTGGTACAAGGTGACAAATATGGGCCTATTTTCATTTTGACAGCCAGTTAGACCAGCACCATTTGTTGACGATGCTTTCTTTTTCCATTGTATCTGTTTGGCTTCTCTGTCAAAGATCAAGTGCCCATAAGTTTGTGGCTTTATTTTTGAGTCTTCAATTCTATTCCATTGATCAATGTGTCTGTCTCTGTACCAATACCATGCAGTTTTTATGACTATTGCACTGTAGTAAAGCTTGACAAGAATGGTGATTCCCCAAGCCATTCTTTTGTTGTTAAGTATTGTTTTCGCTATTCTGTGTTTATTTTTTGTTGTTGTTGTTTTGTTTCTTTTTTTGCCTTTCCAGGTGAATTTGAGAATTGCTCTTTCCATGTCTCTGAAGAATTGTGTCAGGATTGCATTAAATCTGTAGATTGCCTTTGGTAGGAAAAAAATCAAACAACCTAATTAAAAAATGGGGTATAAAACTAAACCTATAATTCACAAAAAATGAATCTTAAATGGCTGAGAAACACCTAATGAAATGTTCAAAGTCCTTAGTAACCAGAGAAATACAAATCAAAACAACCCTGAGATTCTACCTTACACCAATCAGAATGGCTAAGATCAAAACCTGAGGGGACAGAACATGTTGGAGAGAATTCAGAGAAAGAGGAACACTCCCCATTGCTGGTGTGATTGAAAACTGGTATAATCACTCTAGAAATCAGTCTAGAGATACAATCACTCTGGAAATAGTCCAATTTTCCTCAGAAAATTGGAAATAGATCTATCTGAAGACCCAAATATCCCACTCATAGGAATATAACCAAAAGATGCTCTACCGTGCCACAGGTACACATGTTTCACTATGTTCATAGCGTCCTTGTTTGTGATAGCCAGAAACAAGTGGAAACAACTCAGATGTCCCACAATAGAAAAATGGATACAAAAAATGTGGTTCATTTACACAATGGAATACTACTTAGCTTAAGAATGAAGACATCCTGAGTTTTGTAAGCAAATGGATGGAACTAGAAAATATCATCCTGAGTGAGGTAACTTAAACCCAAAAGTACATACATGTTTATGTACTCATTAATAAGGAGATATTAATCAAAAGAGAATAAAAGTGTTGAATACCCAAGATATCGTCCACAGAACTGAAAAAGTTCAAAAAGCTGAAAGGCCCAAGTGAGGATGCCTTTCTCCCACTTGAGAGGGAGAAGAAAGCAATCACAAAAGGGGAGGGAGGGACCTTTAAAGGAAAAGGGATTGGGGGTGGCAGAGAGCATAAAATGATTGGGTATTGTGTGGGGCAAAAGGACTGAAATCCCTGAGGGCCAGCAGAAAAATGAAAACCGGCAAACTTGGGTGGTGGGAGACTCTCAGGACTCAAAGAGAGGGACCTTAGATAAGAAGGAACTTGGAGAGCCTATCTCCAGCAGAAGGACAGGGCATCTAGTGAGGAATGGGGTTGCCATCCCACAGTCAAAATTCTGACCCATAATTGTTCCTGTCTGAAAGAACTGAAGGCATAGAAATGGAGAGGAGCCTGAGGAAAAGCAGGTCCAGCAACAGGCCCTAAGTGGGATCCAAGACAAAGGGAAACCCCAAGTCCTGATACTATTACAGAGGCTATGGAGCACTCACCAAAAGGGACCTATGATGACTGCCTTCTCAAAGACCCAACAAGCAGCTGAAAGAATCAGATGCAGATATTTGTACCCAACCAATGGACAGAAGCTGCTGACCCCTGTGGTTGAATAAGGGGAAAGCTAGAAAATGAGGAGGAGGGTGACCCTTTAGGAGGGCCAGCAGTCTCAATTAACCTGGACCCCAGAGATCTCTCAGATACTGGAATGCAAACCATTCAGCATACACCAGCTGATATGAGGCTCCCAACACATATACAGCAAAGGACTGCGGGTCCTGGTTTAGTCAGAAAAGGTGCACCCAACCCTGAAGAGACTGGAGGCCTCAGGGAGTTTAGAGGTCTGATGGGGTGGTGGGAGTCACTTCATCCTCATGGAGATGGGGGCAGGGAGTAGGTATGGTATGTGGAACAGCTGGAGGATGAACTGGGAGGGGAATAAAATCTGGAGTTAAAATTAAGAAAAAAGAGTAACAATTTAATTTTTAATATTATGATCATACTTTATTTTGATTTTTTACAATTTCATATATAATTGTATGTGTACAATGTTTGAACATAGTCACCTCTTCACTGCTGCTGAGCTTGCTCCTTTTCTCAGTACCACGCTTTCCTACTTCTGTGGCGTTTTCTGTGATCCATTGACTTTAATTGGAATAGTTTGTGGTAGCATGAGCAGGTGTTATGTATTTGAACAAAAGAAACATATCAGTGGCTACACTACTATGAACCCAATCATGTATATATTAATGTCAACACACACAGTATGCACATATATACATATGAGAAAGAAAAAAAATACATTTTTAAAAATGTTCTACTCCATTCTTCTAATCCATACATTACCTACATTCTTCTTATTCATTACAACTTCCAAACTATTTCTCCACTAGCTAAAACAAGAATGCTTAGTTCAAGGTTTTGTCATTAAAGTTTATGACCTATTACCACCGTTATTATTGCCACCAAGCTGCCTAGGTCAGTAATTCTCGTTTTTTGATGTCCTTAGCTAGCTGGCATCACCATTCTCTGGGGCAATATCTCTTGTAGATTGTCAGTGGTATTAACCACACAGGGATGAGATAATCCAATAACCTGCAATGTCACTTCTTGGCATTCCAGCTTTAATGGCCTACACCTACCCTCTCCTTTTTCCTGATGTCCTCCTATTTATTCTTACACTCAGTCATGTCCCATCATCGACTGCTCAGTTTCTAAGGTGGCAGTTTTACTTTTCCTAGTCTTAAACAATCATCTTGTTCTGAAATTTTTAAAAAAGAAAAAAGAAGAAAAAATAATTTAAGTTAGTTTATTTTCTCATTTTTGTACAGTTTCTCTTAGCCTGTAGCATTCTCTGTGACCAAATAAACTAACTAATGAGTATAGCTAAAATTGTTTCATTTAAATATTAAAGACATTATTTTGTATTTCCACTAGTATTCTACTTTCTTGCATAGTACTCATGTTAAAAATACATGTAACTCCTCTAGTTTTTAGAGCCAGCAGTTCTGCATAGACCTAATTAATCTGTTTACAACTAAAATTACTCATTCTCTTCTTTTTTTCTGTTATCTTACATACTTTCAGAAAAAGTTACATCACATGTCATTCAACTACCCATAGATAAAGTTCACTATCTTTGCTAAACTTTTCATCTAGATTGAAATGAAGCTTACCCTCTTATCTGAGCCCACTAGCCTAAAGCTTTACTTGTCAACACTTTTCTTCCAGTTGCCTATTCACTATTAATCATAAAGTTGAACAACCTAAGGATGGTATATTAAATACCTTGAGGTTCTGACATCACCCCCTGTTTTTTCCTAATTCGCTTAAAAATTCCTTGTTACTTCAGAGTCTAATAACTTTACCAGTAATTTTTGTCTTGTATAATAGTTGACTGTCTACAAACTTAAGCTTTCCAACTAGAAATGTATCTTCTGATTCAATTGAATTTCTTTTTATTCAATCTACCATATATAATATTTTGAAAATTGGTAATGAAATTTGTTTAAACCCAAGGTAAGGGAAAATGAGTCATGCTTTGATTTAACTTTTTGCTGCCTAGATAAAAATATATTTAAACTTATAGTATCATGAAGCCATATCTAAGACAGAATTTCTGTAGCTATATTTTTATAGTATGTATATGAGTGTTTGTCTTGATGTATATATATTTACTGTGTATATGCAGTGCCTGAAGAAGTTAGATGATAGTGTTAGATCCATGGCACACCAATCCTACACTTTTTGCCATTCCAATGACAACTCATGCTTTTCAGTTCAAATAAAGTCCCTATCACTGATACCATGACTTCTCTTCATGACTTTATTGATTATACTAAGCAGAGCAGTCGGCTGCAATCCATTAGACTAATTGCCTCTGTTTTTTTATCTACAGTTCATTGATTTAATTGGCATGGATATATTAAGAATCTAAATACAAGTCGTCCCCGTTGGGTCCTGGGAGCCTCTTGCTTCCCTGGTGTCTAGGACTTTCTAGTGGATACCCCCAGCACCCCATCCCCCACTGCTACGTATTTCAATTCAATTTCTTGACCCTCTGTACTTCTCTCCTGTCCATTCCAATACCTGATCCTACTCCCCTTTTTTCCCTCCCCATCCTGTCTCCATCCCAGGTCCCTCCCTTGTTCTACCTCCTATGATTACTTTGTTCCCCCTTCTATGTAGGATTAAAACATCCACACTTTGGTCTTCCTACTTCTTAAGCTCCATATGATTTGTGGATTGTATCATGGGCATTCTGACATTTTGGGTTAGCATCCACTTGTCAAAGAGTACATACCATGTGTATTCTTTTGTGCATGGGTTACCCCAACTCAGGATGATATTTCCTAGTTCCATCCATTTGCCTGCAAATTTCATGATGTCATTGTTTGTAATAGTTGAGTAGCAAACCATTGTTTAAATGTACTACATTTTCTGTATCCATTCTTCTGCTGAGGGACATCTGAGTTGTTTCCAGCTTCTGGCTATTATAAGTAAGGCTGCTATAAACATAGTAGAGCATCTGGCCTTGCTGTATGGTGGAGCATCTTTTGGGTATATGTCCAGTAGTGGTATACCTGTGTCTTCAGGTAATACAGCCAACCATCAGACTGAGCCTGGGGACCCAATTGAAGAACTAGGGGAAGGACTGAAGGAGCTGAAGGAGATTGCAACCCCATAAGAAGAACAATATCAACTAATGGGACCACCCACTGCTTACAGAGACTAAACCACCAACCAAATAGTATACATGGAGAGATCTATGGTCCAGATATATATGTAGCAGAGGATAGCCTTGTCTGATATCAATGGGAAGGGAGGCCCTTGGTGCTGTGGAGGTTTGATGCCCCAGTGTAGGGGAATTCTAGGGTGGTGATGGGGGAGTGGGTGAGTGGTTAGAGGAGCACCCTCATAGAAGCAAAGGGGGAGGGGAAGAGGGAGAATGGCATTAGAGGTTTGTGGAGGGATAACTGGGAAGTAGAATGTCATTTGAAATATAAATGAATAAAAATATTAATAATTTAAAAGGAATCTATATACAGCAAACCCCCTCTATTGGGGCTATATTCTTGCATCTTCTCCAGACTTTGTTAATTCCATACTTCCTCCAGATATCTAAGCAACCAAGAAAATGTACTTGAATAGTCCATGGTTTCATATACATCCTGACATCTGGCCTCTCTGTCATCCTTGCACAGTGTGCCCAAAATACATTTTCTGTGCACTTGTCTATATTCCATTTGAAATGAGTCATTTCTATATGCAACTTTAGAGATATCTTGCCAGCTAAAAATGAAGCAAGGATGAATTTTTGACTCATGTCAAGTTCATATACTGGGCCTGAGGTGTTTTTCCTCTTTTATCTCATTGCAGAATAACCTCATTGGAACAACACATTAAAGAATAGAAATCTGTGAAACACGTAGGTAGTAAATGCCTCAAAACCATCTTCTCTGCTCCAAATTCAAACATAATATTTTCATTACACAAAGGAGGGTACTGGCTTGGCCTCAAAGCTTTGTCTGCTTGAAACCACCAGACTGATGACATAATCTACATTCACCCAGTCATTTGTTGCCATGTCACATGGGTAGGCATGGCTATACCATCATACCTGTTAGCGTGGCTTGAAGTAGTTTCTAAATGTTATTATAAACTGTGTACCCTTAGCTTCTTTAAAGATGCCCATGAGCCTTGTGAGAGAATTAACATGTCATCTTTGTGTAGCATCAAAGGAACTTCTGAGCACCTCTACTGGGATCCTGGGCAACTTTCACTGAAATTAGGATCTGTACTGACTTACTGAAGCCTCATCATTTATCCCTAATGTAGGCCACAGGGTCCATTCCTTTTCTACAATATGATAACGGTTGCCTCTAGGCTCTGAAGTAACCCAACATGCATATTGCAGTCTAGTGGCAGAAATTGTAAGAGCAATAATTTACCTCACTTTAGACGACAAACTTGACATGTCTCATACTAGTGATCCCATAAAACCCTTACCTGCTTCTTTGTGGTCTTTTTACTCCCACTTTTTGGAAGACACACACTTCACTGGGAAAGCAGTTACTATTTTTCTAACCAGTGTGGTAGAGTGTCAAGGCAGCTACTGTAATCAAGGCCCTGCAGACTATGTATGACAAATCTCTGTGGTAAAAGGTAATGAAGCTTTAACAGGGACTATGCCTTCCATTTAAACTTGAAGTGACTCACTCTTTTATTGGTGGGGATTGAAAATGTGCATTCCTCAGATCATTAGCTATATATATATCAAGTATCTGGAGCTGTGTTTCATGTTTGCAGGAAAAAAAATACTGAGGTTGGAAATACCAATGCATGGTGCTGTGGCTGTCTCACAATGACTGAGCATGTGAATGCCTCATTGGTCTAGGACAGAACTGTGACCCATCTACCCTTAAAGTATTAGAAAACAGCTTTTATGCACAGATCTAACAAAAATTATCAATAGAGAAAACCCAAAATGACCGAGAATATCCTTGCCCAGTATGGAAATGCACATCATAACTATGTTTAGATATTATATTATATCTATCAGAATGGCTAAGATCAGTAATACAAATGACAGCTCTTCTCCCGCCAACTAGAATGTGGAATACAGAGAGCATTAATTCATTGCTGGTAGGAGTGGAAACTTATACAGGCACTATGGAAATCAGTGTAGCAGATCATCAGAATGATGGAAATTAATCTAACTGAGGATCCAGCTATACTACTCTTCAGCATATACCCAAATGATACTTCATTCTACCACAAGGACACTTGCTCAACAATGTCATTGCTGCTCTCTACATAATAACCAGATATTGGACACAACCTAGATGTTCCTCAACCGAAGATTTGGCAAAAAAAAAAAAAAAAAAAAAAAAAAAAAAAAAAAAAAAAGAAAAGAAAAGGAAAGAAAAGAAAAGTGGTACATTGTAGAGCACGGGTAGTGGGGGAAATAAAGGGGTAGGTGGGAGACCCTCGTCTAGCCAGAGCACAGGGGCACTGGCCAGTGGACACGGGAGACTGCCTGAAAGCTCTCCAGGTTGCAGATGGGTGTCTGGCTGTTGGAAGCCACTGGATCCCAGTCCATGGGAGGTGGGAAGGAGCAGTCCGGGGTCCCTGGGCCTCATGGGGGCCAAGTACAACAGGTTCTAGTTCTTGGGCATTGCAGAACATTGCTAGATACCACAAAAGAGCTGAGAACAGGGTGGGTGCCTCTGGGACAGCTCAGTCAGCCCCAGGGCTGAAGGGAGAAAGGGGCAGGGAGAAAGGGGGCACCAAGTGGTTTCCCACACCCAGCAAGAATCCTTGATCCACTCTAGTGACTGGAAACACTGGAAGGCCTTCCTGTAGGAGATTAGACTTAGCTCTTTAGGAGAAGGCCTAATCCATTGCTCTAGCACTGCAAGTCTTGAGAAAGGAGTCATTCCACGGTGTTAAGGCGTTTTATTGTAGAAAAGAGAGAGAGGGAAGGTAGAAAAGTAGAGACTGATCAAGGCCACGTGGAGAGACGGGGAAGGGAAGGAGAGAGGGGAAGCAAGAGATGAGAGTAAAGACAAGAAAGCAAGCAAGCACTTGAGAGAGAAGAGGGGGCAAGCAGCCTCTTTTATAGTGGGCTGGGATACCTAGGTGTTCCCAGGTAACTGTGGGGACAAGGCAAACCTGGCTGTGGTCAGATGACTGTGGAGGTGGAGTCCAGCCAGAATACTAGGAGCTTGGGGCATTGTCTATGGCTCATTGTGCCAGGCATCTATGTCTGGGGGCATAGCTCACTGTTCTGTCCCTTGTAGAATTTTCTACTGGGTCTCCAGAGTAAGCCTCACTCAACCAGAACATAGACTGCCTTTCACACTTCAACAGTACATTGATACAATGAGGTATTACTTGGCTGTAAACATAAATGACATCATTATGTTTGCAGACAAATATATGGAATTAGGATAAAATAATTCTGAGTGAGATAAAGAAGACCCAGAAAGATAAATATGATATGCATTTACTTATATGTAGATATATCAATTAAGTAAATGATAACTAAGTTTGGAGTATTTGAGGAATGGTATGCAAACCTAGTGCAGTGGAATCTTTCTAAAATGTATGAAGGCAATCCTAATGAAGTCTCCAAATACTGGAGGAAATGATATTTAAATCAGCCATCTCTTGTCAACAAAGCTTCAGTACTGGAACTATGTGTTATTTCCATTTGAGTGAAAACTGACCACAAGATCCCAGCTGCAGACAACACACAACTTGTTAAGCATGGAGAGGTGTAGCTATTGTCATCATAGAACCCTCATCTGTGGGTCTGTGGGCACTGCCTTGCCACTGACCCCTGGGGTGTCAGGACTCTCCTCAGGGAGACAAAATGGAAAGGCACTAGGCTACATTCCTTCCTCTCTACCATCTGGGTGCTAGGCTCCTGGAACACATTGGCACACAGCTCAGAAGAGGTGAAATGCAGCCTAAGATGGGGGCCCCAGCTTGTGAGAAATAGTGCAGGCTGGGGGAAGGCTGTGCTTATGAACTCCTGAGCACAAAGATTCCCCTGGGAACCTGGGGTGTGTATGTGGGAGGATCTGGCTTGCCTCAGGGGTGAGTGTCAGGAGAGCTGAGAGGCCATTTTCGGGAGACTTAAGTGATACGGTTCAGTAATGAAGGTTTCTCCCTATAGTGGTTCTTGATGAGATAGACAGTCCTTGCTTGTCTAAACTGTTTACTCATGGTGAAAAGGATGCATACAACTTACTCAGTGTGGACCCGAGATTCAATATCTTTTGTAGGGAGGAATGTTTATGAAGGGAAGCTCATTGGCTAAATATTCAGGCCAGCCGATCTAGAGACCTCATTAGCATGGAGAACTCTGGGCACTTTGCTATGTGACCAGTTGTCATGGTCTTCTTAGTGAGGTGTCAGGGTCATATGCTCCAGGACAGGAATCTGGTTGGGAGCAGATTCAAATGCCCTTTGTTCTCAATTATGAGAATTGTCTGGAATCTTTTTTCTGGTAACACAGTTCTACTTGCTCCACAACTCCTCCTTTTTCTTTCAATAAATGGGAGGTATTATTGGAGTGACTGTCTCCTATGTTATTTGCAGTTAAAATTTTGGATGCAGACCCACACCTACCCCTTTGTTCTAGTGTTTTTTGGTAGAGAAAGTTACTCTGAAAGTACAAAAATGAAACATAAATGTGTCCTAACTGCAAAATATGCTTGGACAATAGTAACAAAATCATGTAGGTGTAACCAACCAATATCTGATTTAACTTAAAGCCCACTCTTTGTGATGGAATGCATACTCAACACTGCTTGGGTTACCAAGAACCAAAGACTAGACATCCCATTGACTATAGGATAAAACCAAATATAACTGTTCTAGAAGAAGAAGGAGAAGAAGAAGAAGAAGAAGAAGAAGAAGAAGAAGAAGAAGAAGAAGAAGAAGAGGAAGAGGAAGAGGAAGAGGAAGAGGAAGAGGAAGAGGAAGAGGAAGAGGAAGAGGAGGAGGAGGAGGAGGAGGAGGAGGATGGAGTGGAGGAGGAGGAAGATGAGGAGGAGGAAGAAGAGGAGAAGGAGATAAGAAAAGAAAAAAATAATGATACAATTACTCTGAGTGATAGAATAACATTCTGCTAGACCAGTGCTTTATTCAGCCATTATCAGAAAAGTTTCATCCTTCAGCAGGTGGGAACAAAATAGAGATACACAGTCAGTCATTATACATAGAAAGAGAGTTTGGAGCACAGAGCTCTAAATTGGGAAGTCTCTACCAAATCCCTCCCTTCAGAGTTCATGGAATTCTGTATACAAGAAGGCATACAGATTTTAAGAGCTAAATGGGATGAAAGACACAAAGAGAACAAGTCTTTCTAAGTCAACTAAGCAGGGCTCATATGAACACATAGAAACTAAAGCAGCAAGCACAGAGTCTGCAGGAGTCTCTGCCAGGTCCTCTACATATATTTTGTAGCTCTCAGTTTAGGATTTTTATGAGAATAGCAAGTATGTGAACAAATGGGTCTCTGATCCTTGAGCCTTTTCTTGGGTTCTTTTCTTTCTGTTGGTTTATTTTGTCCTAATCCAATGTGATCATTATTATTTTATTTTATTATATTATATTTTGTTTTGTTTTATCTTTTAGAAGCTTATTCTTTTCTAATAAGAAACAGGAAAGCAGTAGATCCAGATAAAATGAGAAGCAGGGATGAACTGGGAGGAGTAGAAGGAAAAAAACTGTAACCAGGATTTTTGTTTGAGAAAATAACCTATTTCCAATGAAATAGCGGAAGAGATAAGAAAGAAAATAGCCTTCATTTCTTCATACTCTTCAGGTCTGTGTACCAATTTTAGAAATGTGTACTCTGAAAATGTGCTCTCTAGCCTTTTTCCAAAATTCATGCAAAGAATGCAAGATTCTGTCACATACTAATTGCATCTTTATCGGTTATAAATCAAAAATCAAGCAAGTAATTTTCTATATTTGTACAAACCCACTGGGTCCATTCAGATGTAATAAGATAGTCTTGAAAATTTACTTTTCACACATTTTCACCCAAGTTGTCCACAGGGAGGGCATTATCATTTTCCATTGCCATTGATGTTGACTCTCTCCTCCCAGGGTCTTACTTGTTTTGTATTGTGCTTTTGGTGGTATATTATACTTGATTATACTTGATTAAAGAAAGTTAAACACTTCAAAATGAAGGGCATTTCTACTCATCCTCAACATAGAAAAATAAGATCTTTCAAAACTGACTACTGTAAGCAGTACCTCTATAAAGGCTCTGGGATTCATGATCTCTTTTTTTACATTAAGTAGATGAATGGTCGTTGGTTCTTCCTGCATTGCGGTTCTGAGGTGTAGGTTCAAAGCCGTGGCTTAGTACAAGCCTGACATGGGTTGTATTCAATTCAGAGTTGGGACAATGGGATGCCTGCACAGGTCAAGTAAACTGAGGTTATCTTAACTCGGCTTCTAGTCTACAGAATAGTAACATATGTTATATTCTCTCTGTGAGGCATCACTGCTCCTGAGGTTTTACTGATGCTTTGATCATTGGACTGAACAATAGTGCCAGGCTACTATGTAACATACAGAATTCTGTACTGATGTCTGGAATTCACTGTGGATTTCATACTTTCTGTGTGGTTTTCTAAGTTTCATTCTTTGAAGCTTTGCATCTTATTTTTGCCTACTAAATGGAAGTGGTTATATATGGATTTCATGTATAGAGTGAATTGCCATGTAAGTATTATTAATAACCCTTGGTCAAATTGTTCCAAATGCATCGTCTGGTTGATCTGTCATTTTTATCTTTATTCTTATTTGTTTTAATTCTTTTGATTTCTCAAGAGTCTTGGTAGTCTTTTCCCCTGGGTAACAATAGTCATTCCGGATTTTATTTAAATATGCAACAACTGAAGGCAAAATATTAGTTTTCAGAAAATCCTTCCATAGGGGACTGACACTATCTGGCATCTCAGCATTAGATTATTTCAGGTAAAGATGCAAGCTAGATGTCTTTCAGGAAGCAGGGGACTGTGAGAAAACCCCACAGAGACCATCTAATGACAGATAAATATTTCAGTGTTGCTAAGTGGTTGTATTTTGATGCCCTGCATCCTCCACATACCCAGGGAGCACCTTTGTTAGACTGTGTATTTGTGGACACTAGACTCCAACAGTCCTAGGTTTAATCCCTCCTCTTCTGTTTCCCAGCAGAAACCTTGGCCAAGCCCTCAGCTTCTCTGAGCACCATTTTTATAATCTGTTTTAAAATGGTAAGAACAGGAGTGTGACCTAACAGCATGCCCAAGCATATGCAGTGAGTATTCGATCTGTGTCCAAATCCCAGGAAGAACTCAGTACTGGGTATAAATAAACACAACGGACGCTGGAGACACACAGCCTCACTAAAGAGATCAAGGTTGAGGGAAGCTTCCTGTTCCCAGTGAATGTTTATATCCAAAGATGACAATCAAACTGCTATTTATAAAACCAAATAACAAATGAAACCCCAAGTGAGTAACATTAGAATGAAGAATATTCATGATGTGATAAATGTTAAAAATTAAGCTTATAAATACCACCAAATAACATGCAAATATAGCTTTGGTTTAGAACTTAATATGTTATGCGATGTTAATGAAATTCAGTTAGGTCCTAGTCCAAGTTAACTTGGGAGGCACAAGCTGATGACTGGTTAGAGCAAAGGCTTGTAGGAGGCTTTGTTGACAGAGGCTCTAAGGAGAATCCCTGCAGTAGCTGAGGGGGATTTGCTACTCAGCATAGTGGGGTAGCACTCTGAGAATAGAAGGGAGAGCTAATGGTGCACTGGGATCTTGAATTCACTTCCTTAACCATCTGAAGCTCCTTAGGCTTCATCATTCCCTTTCTTCTCTCCTGAACTAGGCAGTATCTCAATGGAAAATAGTGCACTCTGAATTAGAGGAAATAAATGAAGATGGCAGCAGTCAGCCAAGATTTTCTCATCTTGCTTCTAGTAAAGGCTTGCAGTGTCACTGTGTTATTATTTTATTTTGGTAGAAAAGGAAAAAGAACTACTATTTGTTAATTAGTTTATCTAAAGTGACAAATGAAAATTGGGCATTGTCACATGTTTTTAAGTATGTGAACAATGTGGATTATCTAAATCAAATTCCTTAGCATATGTGTCATCTTATATCTGTAATATTTTATTCTGAGCAATTGAGTGAAAATATTAGAATCTACTCTCAGTAATTTCCAAAAATACAGTTCTCTGTTACAAACTGCTGTTGCCATCTTTGATAGTATATATTTTAAGTTTACTCCTTTTACCAAAAAGGAACCGTATCATTCATTATGTTACTCACACATTGGGGGAATCTCACCAGAATCATTGTGAAAGCAAGGTAAGTTCTTGGGTTCTTAATTTTACCTATACAACTTTAAGAACTGACTTGACAGGAAGTCCAAGGACAATTTTATTAGAGTTATAAAAGAAAAACACCAGACAGACTTTGAATCTCAGCAGTTGCTTGTAGAGGGAGGTGGGAAATAGGAAGAGAGACAGCCACTGTGCCTTTTAATTTAACCTGGCATGGATGGCAGTCATATGTAAACAAGCAGCTACAAGATGTAGTAAGACCTTTAACTCTTTAACGAAAAAATAAGGAAGTTCAGGGTACTAAGTCTACATCTTAACTTCTGGCCAGCATCTGAAAGAAAAAGACATAAGAAAAAAAAGAAAGAAAGAAAGAAAGAGAAAGAAAGAAAGAGAGAGAGAGAGAGAAAGAGAAGAGAAAGAAGAGAAAGAAAGAACAAAAGGAAAAGAAAGAAGAAAAGAAAGAAAGAAAAGTAGAAAGAGAGAGAAGAAAAGAAAGGAAGGAAGGAAGGAAGGAAGGAAGGAAGGAAGGAAGGAAGGAAGGAAGGAAGAAACAAAAAACCAAAACACAAAGAACAGAACAGAACAAAACAACAACAAAAAAACCCAACCAACTAAACAAACAAACAAACAATGGTTATGTTTTTCTGACTTCCTTTCTGCATCAGGCCTCAGGGGATATAACTTCTAATAAAGAAAAATGTATTATCTCATTAAATGGCTAGTTATTTCATCTAACTCTTTATTGGAGTATGTTATGTGAGTCTGAATCTTCAGAGTTATTCATGAATGGTCTTTGAAGAGAAATTCCTGGACAGAAAGTGTCTCTGCAAAGGCGATGGAATCATAGCTTCAGTTATGTGAAGAGTTGGAATGTTGGTGATCTAGAGCATAGGTGTAATTTATCTTGATCTATTTTTAGCCTCCAACATCTCCACCTGTGTGGCAGACATAATGTTGTGTGACTAACAAATAAAAACCTTTCGGATTGTAATAACTTCACATATTCGGACTTTCTACCAACCAAATGTCTAAGAATGTCATCAGAGAGCACATAATTTCTCACATAATAGCTAATTTCTCAGGTTTGCTATATAATTGAAAGAAGTGTTCATTATTGACTTTGTTCTAATATTATAAACCACTTCCTTTTTAAAACTTGAAATTTAGGGTAAGCTAATTCTGTATTGCTAAGCATGATCCATATTTGAATTTGATAACAGAATGAACAATCTCATCGCCTTTAAAGAGAGAGTAGTTGTTTCTGTGTTGATAGCCTTAATCAGGCCATTGGCCTGTTATGTCTCTAATGAGGCCAGAGATTATCCTCTTAACCAGAAGAGAATATGTTTCCCTTAAGGAGTTTTGAAAGCCTCTAAAACAAGTTGATCATTATGGTCAATAATTTTAGACTTCTGATTTCATATAGCTTTACTGGATCCTAAAACTTGTATCTCGTTTTGGAGACCTTAGGGATCTCTGAACTTGAAGAAGGTAGAGAAAGGACCCAAGGAGCTGAAGGGTTTGCAGTCCCTTAGGACGAACAACAATATGAACTAACTAGTACCCTTAGAGCTCCCAGGAACTAAAACACCAACCAAAGAGTACACATGGTGGGACTACGTATATGTATAGCATATGTATAGCAGAGAATGGCCAAGATGGTCATCAATGGGAGGAAAGGCCATTGGCCCTGTGAAGGTTCTGTGCCCCAGTGTAGGGGAATGCCAGGGCCAGTAAGCAGGAGGAGATGGGGTGGTGAGCAAGGGGAGCGGGGAGGGAACAGGGGTTTGTTTTAATTTTAGTTTTTATTTTATTTTATTTTATTTTAATGGAGGGGTACCTGGGAAAGGAGATATTGTAAATAAAGAAATATCTAAAAAAAAATAAAGAAGTTTGAAATCAGAAGAAACAAAGGAATTGAAAAAACACATTCCTTAGTTATCTCTCCTCCTTGATCCCTGGTAAGTCTTAATCTAAGGTTTGTAGCCTGAGTCTCAGATCTACATGAATCTGCCCAAGCAAATCTCTGGACAGCTCATTGCTCTGCTCTCAGAGTTTCCTATTATTTAATACAGAAGAGAAAAGTGTTCATTGAAGTAGTGTACTGTTCTGTTCCTGGGGTCTAGCCACATAATCACCCAGATATTACTCAAATTGTACACACAGGGAAATGTGCTCTGACTGCCTCTTCCAGCACTCCTTGCTTGCTCACTAATCCATGGTTGATTCCTCCTTTCACAAGGTTTTTACCTCTGGCATCTTCAACACTCACAACCCTTTTCACACAAACATCCCTTTACTAAGTTTAGAAGGCTTACGTTTTGATCAAAATGTCCCTGTTCTTTTCTGAAAATAACAAAGCTTGGATCCCATGAATCCTCAGGTGGTGGGGAGAATCACAGTCCTTAGGAGCTTCTAAACTTCTATACCAGAATAACTACTGGAAGTGTCCCACAAACGTAACAGGATGAGATATACACAGATGAATTGCATTATGTCATTGAATACCTCAAACAGCAGTTCTTACCTCACATTACTTAAAAGGATGAAATATAATATGTAATTGCTGTTCATTTCACAATCTATTAATTCACATATGTTTTACTATATAAACTCTACTAATACATCTGCATTTTACAGCTTATAGACATGAATAATACATTGCTTTAATTCTAATCTTATTTCAGTGTTATGAAAATACTGCTTTCTGGAGAATATGTCACAATAATAACAACTTTATGTTTGAATAATTTTCATGTATAATTATTTTAGAAAATTATCTTAGTTTATATATGGGGCACTGTCAAGAAAATTCACATTAGTGAGATAATCAAGAGGAGGTTATGATTGTTCTCAAGATACATAAAATCTAAGACACAAGATCTAAATACCTGAAACATCTTCTGTACATTCTTCACATCATATAAAAAACAAAGAATAAGGAGTGCATAATTTCAATTTTAAATCTTTGAAAGTTGCTTTACAAGGTACTTTTGGGAGGTTGGAAGCAAAGAGTACAGTTTCTCTCCTCCTCTCTGATTTCTTGTTTGCTTTCTTTACTATAAGTTGCATAAAAATAGTGACTTATTTTACTGAATGCCTTTATTTATATCAACGAGAGTTGATAGTCCATTCTATATTTAGCAGCTGTGCCTTGATTTTTGATGCTTGGTGCTTGACTTTGATAGCCCTCTTCGTTATATTTATATTCCTGAAAGTCAAATTCATCAGCAACTGCAAATAAAGTCACTGCCATCACTCACAACATCATTTTCACAAAGTGCAGAATATAAGCAATGGTTTGGCTGAAACATATTGATCATGAAATTTCCTCTGAGATATACTATTTGTCATAACTGTATTTTTAGCCAAGAATAATGAGTAACTGATAAAATGAATTATGGTAGGACATAATTGGCAAATGGAGAGCATTTTGCAGAAATCACTCAAAGTATTTTGAATTTCATTTCTCGTCATGGTTTATTTAACAGTAGCTGAGTGCTCAAAGTCACACACAAAAGATTGATGATATTTTAGAGCAATTCCTAAGTGTAATATTATGTCTTAAAGAATTATGCATCTCTCTTTAAGGGTGCTGAGAAAGATGTTAGGAGGCATCAATAACAATTCAAGAATTACTCACCATCTGCATTTTGTAAATCAAATAGACAGGGGTTTTCCCATGTAACCCCTAAAGGAATTACATGATCTAGAAAGACATTTACTGGAGTATTTGTATAACTGTTCAGTTTGTTGTTGAAAGGTAATGAATTTGTGCATATCTCTTTATTCCCAAGAGCAAGAATGAAACAGAATAGTACAAGCATCTATGAAAAGAGGATTATGTATGCTTGGTGTTGTCATCAATGTTTTAGTTGGTATTTCCTGAAGCATTCTCTTCTCTGAAGGAATCATAAACACTCTGTCTATAAAACATCATATCAAACATCTCTCCTGTGCCCTAAATAGGATCATTGGGATTTCTTACTATATATGCCACTTCCAAGAGAAGGCTTGAGGAGTTGACGTTTGACTTGTGATCTACTTGCTGCTTCGTGGTCAACACTGTTCTCTTCTAACTCACTCATAGATCTGGCTCCAACATTTTAGTATCCTCCTCTAACAGTTTGATATTGCAGAGCTAGGTTTAGAAATCAGATTCTTAATGTTAGAATCATAGAATTTCATTCTAGTAGAGAATTTGGAGGCTGTTAGCTATGAAATTGAAAGAGTTTCTGTTCTTCTTTGTGCCAATTTGTTTATCTATGACATGAAATTAATGACAGTATCTGGGAGCAAGACAAACAAAAATAATCTAGCATAAAGTCTCCTTAGGACTCTACCAGAATTAATATGTCTCTTGGCCTTTCCCAAACAGAGATTTTTCTATTATAAAATGGGAAAACGTGTACATTACATGCTATATGATACAATTACATATATTTTTATGTGTGAATTCTGATTTACCTAGTGGTTTTAACATTTGACCAAAAGGAAAAAAAAATATGAGATTTAGGAAGGGGCAAATA
>NW_022196905.1:34798129-34862853 GCF_008632895.1 Mastomys coucha | reverse complement strand
TAGACCAGGCTGGCCTCGAACTCGGAAATCTGCCTGCTTCTGCCTCCCAAGTGCTAGGATTAAAGATGTACGCCACCACTGCCCGGCTGAATCTTGATTTTTTTAAATGAATCTCTTTGTGAATAAGTCATTAGCCAGTCATTTAGTCATTTAGGAGATGTTATTTCTAACTTTGAAATTATAAAGATTATAGTTATTTATGAGAGTCACTGTGGAGTGTCAAATGAGGTCATGTGTATAACTTTTATGTTTGTAAGTGGGGGTTTTAGCAGGTTAGCTATTAAAATCACAATTACCAAGAGCCAAATGGATTTTTTATTTGTATCTTTCATCTATTTTTAGAAAAAATAGAGTCATACTTACCATCCCAAATATTTCACTTAATATGGAGCCTTTCCCTAATGAACTTCACTTCGGATCCTCAGTTGTACTGCTCAAAGGAACAAAGTTGTAATTCATGAGTCAAGAGTCTCTGCAGATTTATCTCTTAGCCAGTGTTGTATACAAGATTAATCCAGTAAGCCTTCTTTCAGGGAATGAAGAGTGAACATCAAGAAGTCATCCTTCCTACCTCCACTCATTCACAAACACATACACAAAACACACACATGGTAGAGTATCATATGCAGTTATCTAAGGCAGGGCTAGAGTTCAATACTAAATGAATGCTAAGGGGAAAACAGAATGTATCATAGATAGGGTGGACTCCTAAGTGAGGAGGAATTTAAGTATTGCAGTAGGTACTAGATAAATTGTCCAGAGAATAAGAGTATTGCTCTTCCTGAACAGATTTTGGATTCAGTTCCCATCACCAGCACAGAGGTTCTTAACCACCTGTAGCCTCATTTCAAGGTTTTTTGACACCATCTATTGCCATCTTCAGAACCCAGGTATGCACATGGCACATTTATATAAATGTAGGCACAATATTCATACTTATAAAACAAAGGTAAATCTTTAAATTTTGTGGTGCAGATCAAAAGTTTTTGACCCTGTGGCAAAGAAAGAGAGACATAGAGAATGGTACCAGTCATCAAAGAGCTGCAATATAAGAAGAAGAGGCAATTGAGTGGAAAAATTGAACATATCCGATAAAGACAAACTTTCTTTGACTTTAATTTCCTATGCTGTCTGACAACATGTAAGCTCAAAACTTACCTGACATCAGCTGACATTGGCAGTGGGGATTTATGCACAGGAGCAGTTTCAATTTAAAGCTGGGCTTTAGCATTATAAACATGGTGCTTAAGAAGGCATTTTATTTCTGTACAAATTCTAGCTTCATCTTTGGATGTGTTAGTGACTCTCAAGTATGAGTCAGCCTGCATCGGATCATGCTCATGCATGTCAATGCCAATCACCATCTTGCAGTCCAAGGGCAGCGGGTTGTGGGGATTTATCTACACATATAACTCCTTGTCTAACCCAATCTGGATCTTCAGCTTCCCTTGGCCTAAAGGATTCCCACAGCCTTCAAGGTCCTAAGTGCTCTGCAGAGCCATCCCAGATCATTTGGAAAGATTTCACTGTTCACTACTGTCAGCTTGCAAGAAGCCATCTCTGAAACTCCACAACATTAGCTACCATGTGACTGACATGAGTTGCTCTGATTTTTTTTCCATCCCTGTATAGTCATTTGTGATGAAATGGTCCAATTTTCTTTACCCCTATCTGGAAGTTCATGTCACTTGACTTTGTAAACATCAGACACAATCCTGATTATGAGGGATGCTGCGGGCACTTAATATTGGAAATCCAATATGGAGTGATTGTGTGAAGGTTCTCAGTCCCCCAAGGTCTGGCATGTTTACAGTATGGCAGTGTTTAAATGAGTCCACATTTTGTTGATATAATTTTCCACTTTTATTTCCTTACTTAAAGCAGATTTAATGAGAAGGCTGATTATATGAAAGACGAATCTTGGGATGAATTTCAATAAGCTGGTGGTCCGCTGCTATTTTTTTTTTCTTGAAGCGAATCTATAACTCGAAGCAACAATTTGAATTTCCTTGGCTTTAAATTTTCTGAAAGGTGAGACAATGATTACACACTTTCTATGCATCCTTCCAGCTCTAGAATGCTATCATGTGCATAGTGATAAACATAATCAAGTAATCATGTGGCTATCAGAATAACATAGTTTACAGGATCAGTCATAAATTTTCTCTTGAGTAATAAGATTCTAATCCAATCATAAAGTGGTTTATTACCCCTATAAGTGGAATGCCACTGTCACATTAGTGTACACATCTTACTTGGCAGACTGATGCTGTATCATAGATCTCAGTGCTGAATAAGACAATTCATGTGTTTTCTCTCTTTGTAGCCTGCCTAATACAGTCTGGTGCCATTAAGCTGGCCAGAAAAAAAAAAAATGAAAATTTCCAGTCAGTTCAAGATTGATTTCTTTATGTCCTAAAACTAACAATGTGATGTTTTCAAAAATGAAAGTCATATTTATCTAGATGTGATTGGCAGCCAAGAATGAGGGTGATATTCTATGTCATTTCATGGAAGGTCGTGTGGGGGATATGGCCTGTCTAATAAATTGTATAACATATCTGGGTTACTATTAACCTTGGATAGAGAAGTTAGTTTTTTGTTTTGGGCAGCTGTTAGTGCAAATATTCCTAGGTAATCAAAGTGTTGAGAATATGTAACTGTGACTGTCCCACCCTATAAAGAGCACATACATCTCCTTGCCCCCTTCTAGGCTCAAAGAACATCAATGAAGATGGGGAAAGAGTAGTAGCAGAATAGAAAATGGAGAGAAGTGATGTGAAATGCTGTCTTCTGGACATGATATGAATGTAAGTGTTGTATTCAAGAATGTACAACAGATCTGGTAACAGTAAGACCTTCACAACATCTAGTGCAACAAAATTCCAGCATAGGTATGGGAGTTGGCTCACAAGGCTCTACCACAGCTGAGGAGCTATTTGCATTTGATTGCTGCTTCAATGGTAGAGTTACATTTTATTTCTGGAGGATATGGCCTGTGTTTGATTATCCATGCTCCAGTAAATGGCTTCATGCCCCTGCACATAAAGGTAACAGAAACTAGACTCAGTAGATTATAAAAATAGTACAAATAATACAAAGAAATGACATTGTAAAGGAAATACCTTGGGTCATAAGGGACCAAGAGCATGTAGAAGGCAGAATACCATTAGGATACCTTGTGTATATTTGTGAAAATTCCCAAAGAATAAATTAAATATGTCACTTAGAGAAGAAAAATGAATAGTTATCTTCATAGAAAAATGAATTATTATCTTCAATAATTTCATTACTATGTAGATTCCTGGATGTCATTCACTCTTGGTAGCAGCATCACAGAAACTGCAGAAGGAAATGCTGTAGATAACAAGCAAGTCAGTATAGTGCACTTTAAGTCTTTGGATGTACTTTGAAAAAAAAAATACCAAGTCTCAAGAGACAAGGGCGCTGGAGTCTCTAACCTCAACTCCTAATAGTCTTTGAATATTGCTTCTATTCTTGCCAAATTATGAACACTTCCATGAAAGGTAAGGTGCCTTTTCTTGTGACTAGATAAAAGCCTCATGAAAAAAGAATCAAGTTTGTTTAGTGGTAAAACAGTAAGTTATGTTCATACCAGAACACTGAATTCACGGGAAGGCTCATGGGCCCTGGGGAGTGTTTATATGGATGTTCAACCACAGCTATAGAAAACATTCCAGTGCCTATCAGTGTACTTTCCAACTCCAAGTCTTGGTGAATTTAGAATGTGATTAACTTAGCTATAAGTGATTGGGTAATCAGAGACATTTTTGACTTTGCTGATGGCCCACAAAGCTTCAGCCATGCGTTACTTGTAGAAGTCTTGGTGAAGCAAGTCCATAATATTGGGCCCATATAAAGCCTCCAGTATTTCCATCATGGATGATGAGTAACTTAGTTCTGTTTTTTAAAATTAATTTATTTTCTACACTCCATATTTCTTTCCCTACCCCCATCCCCCATCCACCCTCTAACTGCTCAACATCAGTTCTTATGGCTGCTACGGTTTTACTTTAAGTGAGTTTTCTGTGGTAGAGTGTATATATACTTGCCTAAAATATCTACATTGCCACCCAATTTAGAATCTATACCCATGCACGTTTCCAACTATTTCCTTATTTAATTATTTTCAACTTTCAGACTTTTCCAGACCAATATCTAGCACTATCCTGTTGTGTTTTCTAATAACAGACCATTTATTTTCTAAGTTCTGCTCACTAGGAGCAGTTAACTACCACACTACATCTGTATCTAGCAGATATCCACATTTAGAGTTATTCTTCAGAAACTTCCTCTTTTAATCTCACATCAGTACACGCCATGGATGAAATTATAATGCAACCTCAGTTTAATTATCTAATGTCAACTAATCTAGTACCCAGAAAACTATGAACTATGAACTAAGAAGGGACATTGGCATAAGAAGGTGACTCAGCTTTAGGTATCCTGAGTAACCATTTGTATAAGCGACATATCCTTCCCTGTCCAGTGCTCTAAGTACCATGTCCATAGAGTAGTGTGTTTATTCAGTGTTCTCCTGGCACTTCTCACCTCACAAAACATAAACCTCATTTCACGTTATCTGCAGACCTCACGGTCTACTTCAGTTTCTATTAAGATCCAGTCCTTTAAACTTCATGTTGTCACTGGGTATGGTGGTAAATAATCCCAGCACTTAGAAAACAGAGGAGGGTATATCTCTCAGTTCAAGACCAATCTGGTCTACAGAATGAGTTCTAGGATAGCCAGGACTATAGCCTGCCTTAAAACGCCAAAATAATAAACAAACAAACCAAACTTCATGTCATTATCCTGCAGATGGGCTGAGTGGTTGCTGGCCGTTTGTTGTTGTTGTTGTTCCTCATCCCAATATGGCCCTTTCAAGTACATCTCCATTCTCTGGTTTTTAAATTTATTTTTCCAGAATTTAGTAAGTGAATACTATATTTATATGACTCCTCATCTCTCTTTCCCTCCAACACTTTGCATGTTCCCCTCAGAAAAGAACCTACTGCTGCCATTTCCTCTTCTGATTTTCAATCTGACTTTTTTCCCTGGAGAACACATAGCTCTGTCTAGACTGTCTGAGCTTTCAGTGTCCAGGGTCTGACCCTAAGTACCCAGATAAAATTCTCATTCTAAATGCTGACTTATCTACATTCATAATGAACTTACATACATATCTAGTTCATTAATTTTTTCATAACTTCCATTTCCTTTCCAATAAAGTGCCTATCATATCAGCTTAATAAGTATTAGACCTAGTAAGATGGAAATGTATTCCATCTGCTATAAAGCACTTCTTCAAGTACAAATATTTGACATGGTTATTATATGAATATCAACAATTAATATTAATTTCTATCTTCTCATCATGTTTAATGACAGTGTCTCAAAATCAAACCTAATCAGCCCATTTGATAATAGTTATATATCTATATTGTAGCTCATAATCAGAATAAATAATAAGTATAGTAGATGCTGCTTGAAGCTATTTTTAAATAAAGAACACCTGGTTAAAAAAAAATAAACTGAAAGACAATTTCAGTTTAAAATTGTTTTTTATTATTTACCCTAAAATAAAATTACATAATTTCCCCCTTCCCTCTGAACCTTCCCATATACCTTTCATACTCTTTCAAACTCATGGCTTCTTGAAACATACATACTAGCAACATTACACAGACTGAACAGTTTAGTTTCTGAATATATACATAGAGACATATACACTTATGAATGTGATATTTTTTAAAGCTGGTTTCATTTTAAGTTTCGCATGTCAAAAAAAAATGAGCAAGTAGTTTGCTAACAGCTGTTTTGTGAAAGGAAATCAGATTCTGTTGTAGAAAAAATACAGAGCCTGGCTTGAGAGCCCTGAGGGTTTAACTCCACCACTACCACTCCTTTTGTGGTCTTTTGGATTTAATGTGCTATGTGTTTTCATGGATAAAAGAAAGTAACATTTCCCCCTGAGAGTACTTACTTCAACTACTCTCTGAACTTACTGCAGAAGGTTCTATTGACAGAATCACATTCCAAACTTGCCTTATGAATCACCTAATAAATTAATCTTCTCTGTTGCTAAGATTGAGATGTACTATTTTCAAGACTACAGAGCCATCTAATATCTGACCCAGTTTGTTAGCAGAAAGAATTACAAGCTGAAGCACCCTGACTTTTACTTTGAATGAAATGTCCTAATATTTCTTGGGACCATAGACACCTTCCAAACTTGTCAGGTTATCAATAATTGACAGAATATATCTTTCTCTATGGTGCATTTGTACCTTTAACTATGGCAAAATGACATGGTATGATCTGCATATTGCAGACCAGCAAAATTTTGATCCTCAAGCCAAATGTGACCTGTCATAGGACATAAAATTTTACTGGGTCCCACTCATATTAGGTACTAAGTCTTCTCACTGTCATAGATTAGTAATTTCCCAAATAGTCTATGGGCTAGAATTATCCAAACAGCTCTTACCTGGTTCCTTTCAATATGTTTTAATGAACTCTGGTACAGTGGATTCATATAATGAGCAGAAATATGTCCAGATGTGTCCTTTTCATCAACATTGTGATGGATAGCAGGTTAACAATTCACCATCAGGATGGTTAATAGATCTGCTGTCCATCCAAGTAGGTCCTAACACTAGAATATGCCTTTCCTTGTACAAAATGAAAAATCTAACTTTCTGGACCAGTGTAAAGCGAGGGAGAGCATGATGCAAGAATTTATCCCATGCAACTCTAATGCACACACAAATATTATTTTGCATACCACTTCATCTTTGGCACATGTATAACAGGTTACTTTCATTTGGCAAGATCTATTGCTTAGAGCACATCAGTAGATGAATCAAGTATTCAATAAGAAATATCACTGTCATATCCTTGATATTTTTGAGGGTGACATTAATCTCTGCCACTTTATCTAGGATGGGGTATTCATATAATTTACTATAAATGGAGAATGGAACAGTTTCACAGGCTTCTGCTTTGCCCTTTACAGCATAATAACTCTTCATCCACAGATGAGGGAACAAGGTGATGGTCCTGTCAGCTACTAAATATATCCATGACAATTATGTGCTCACAGGATGCAGCAATGACCCAGCCTTACTCAATCAGAAACTGAGCTGAGGCATATTTAGGTCATGTTCAATTACTATTCATGCTGTCTTTATATATGCATAGTTTTAAAGAATGTTACATTAATTCTTTTGCTAGAAGTTGGGGTTCAAACTTTGTTTTCAGAATCCTCCTAACATATTGATATTCCTCCTATCCTAATAAAGATATAGTTTTGTAAACAGCCGAGTTTTGCTGGAAGTTGCATCTCCCACTCATTTCTGATGAGTAGAAATGCCTTTAATGGGGGTATTCCCTACACAAGTATGATCTTTTAATCAGTAGATTTAATTTAGCAAACTGACTTAGATCTAAAAACCAGAAAACATGCAATGCTTTTGCAGTGAAGCAGGTGACATTAGGACTCTACATGGCTATTCTTAATCTATTGTTAAAAGTTATATGTGAAATATGATTATCATTTGTTGTCCTTATTCTCTCCTGTTGAAACATCATTATCAAATCCTGAAAATTTTTAAGTGGTTTATCTTTAATAATTGTGTGCCATTTGCCTTTGTATTATGAAATCTACTCCCTGTTTCATGCTAAGGAAGTTCTGTTTTTTACCCTTCATGTGCTTCTAGAAAACTATTGTTAAAAATCACATTGTATACAACATACTAGGATCAATGTAAGAGGATTTTCACCCTAAATTACTATGGAGCATCCCCAGGAATTAATTCTCACATATCTAGCCAGATGTTTTTCTTAGCATACTAGTTCCATTTTCAGTCATGTTAGATGTAAATAACTGCTGGTGAAAAGTATTTTTCTTTCTTCCATGACATTCTCCTAAATACTAGATCATACAAATTCAAAATATTATTTTGGAAAGAAATTGGAAAAGATCTTGAGATAGATGAGAAAATGTCACATCAGTTGGCATTTGCCTTAGGCAAAGGCTTTGCATAGCCTTCATGCAGTGAGACAAGATTTCTCTTTAGTAAATTGTATGAGCCATTCTGTTAGCCTAGAGGGTTTTCGGATATGGCACTGTTCAACTGGAGGCCATATCAAGTTTCTCAAGCACATCCATCCACTCTTGCTGTCTGGATATTTCTAGATATGTTTTGTTATGTTATAAAACTGACTTTACCATAGAAAACTTGCTAAAGATCTGAGTCCAGCTTTCAACCCAACTGTGAAAGCTTATCAGTAAATCTTTGATCTAATATGGGAAAGTCTATCCTCCTAGTAAGCATGATATGGTTTATAAGCCTTGTTAATGAATGGCCAACAATTCAGAGGGGGTGATCTATGCTGACACTTAAATTTTCATTTAACATATGGATTTTAAGCAAACTTTTCCCACACAGATTACTTTTACTCTCTTTCACTATTGTTTTACTGCTTTCAGTTCCTTTTCTGATTCTATAAGGCACAGAGAACTTAGCATTACATTACCTCTGTGATGTAATTGCTTATCAGGGGATAGAAAGAGTCAGTGAAGGTCTGCTGACATTTGTTGCGAGTTAATGTAAATTTGTTTATGGACTCAGCAGCTAAGGGGAAAGTAAAAAAGTTACAAGGGACATTGCAACGTTAAAAGGTTTGAACTCTTGTATTAATTGCTCTGTCAAAGAACAATGGTAGGTACAGTGACATGGATGAGCAAGGTACCACCACATTTAGCTCTCTATAATTGGGAATGGTTCTCAGTAAGCTTTCTGGTTTCTTCAATAGCCAAATCTGGTAATGGAAGTCATTGAATATCTTTATAGGGCCCAATCTCACCAACTATATGTCCATGCCTCTAGAATCCATACTCTCAGGCAAAAGTCTCCACAGGTGGTATTCAAGGTGTAGATGGTATTATCCAACTCTAGTATATTTCCAGAGTGAAGGAGGTGAGATCATATAACTCACAGAATATTATCCCCATAACTTAGTCAATATTACATACTGTCCAGATTCTTTAGGGATTGGCATGAATTAGGGATTGGTTCAACTAAAGCCAAGTATTTTCCATATCCCTAAGAGATCAATAATCTGAAATGTAATATGAGGCCACTAGTCATCCATTATGGTCCACATTGCCATAAAACTTTGGCCACTCTGTTAAGGGAGAAACCATAATTTTTTCCATGGAGATATAAAGAAAAATCTTTCAACATAGGTAGATAGGGCATGGGCAAACTAAAAGAAGAACTCTGACTAAGTCAAATTTGGTGAATTACTGCGTTTTTGGGGGAGTTACTTATAGATCTATGGATATAAAGAAATGTCTTTCAACACAGATAGATAGGGTATAAAATAAAAGAAGGACTCTATCTAAGTCCCATTTGATGAGCTAATGAGTTTCTTGGGGATAATTATAAGAATATGGGTAAAACTACACAACTGAAAAGGTCCAGGCCCAACATCAGGGACTGTCAGAAAACTGGATTACTGAAAAGTCTCACAATAAAGAATATTAATAAGTCTGATCACATGATATAATCTATGGATAAGTATTATTTGCTATAATTAAGTGTTTATGTCTAATCTAGAGGAAAAAATATATACATATATACATATAAAGATACATATACATATGAATATATAAAATTCACCTGTTATAAATAATACTATTATGTAGTATTATATATAATATAATATAGAGTATATAATATATCATTACATTACATCACCAATCCAATCATTATTAATAATTATTATTGATAATAAAGAATATTTATCAATATATTGGCATATTAATTATATTATTAATTGTTAATATGAATAATATATTGCATATAATATATTAACTTGTTATAAATTCTTATAGTGATAATTTGCAATTGAGTACACTATCTATATGTAATAATAGCTGTTTTTGTCTTTTCATCTCCCAGCTATATCATTTTAGCTGTTTTAACACAAACACAAAAGTATTGTTTAATTTTTACATTTAACTGTATTTAAAATTATAATTATATTTAAATATCTATTAACAATATAATAACATTTATAGGTGCTATTTGTGTGAGAATAGTGCCCTAGATCTTCTGTCACAGAAAAAGATGTTTAATTGGAGTCTTTCAGTAATATAATTTGACATTCAGCAATATGAAAATGAATCAATATATAAAATATGTATATGAATATATAAACATAGTGAAAACCTTGTGAAATTTATATGATATCAAGGAGAGTGTCAATCACAAAATTAATAAATAAAAGAAAATCATAACAAAATAGAAGTCATGAATATAAGCAATAAATAATATCAACAAAAAAGCCAGAAAATCACTTCTAATACTAATGAATGTTCTTAGGCAGCCATCAAGTGTCTCTTTAATCCTTTGATTGACACTGAATGCTCTATTGAATGATTTTGGTGTCTTTAGTTTATATCCTTCATTATTCTTTCTTTGAGTCTTAATCCTAGATATTAACTATACAGGGAGTTACTTTAACCTATTACAGAAAAATCTTATCTTCAAACACTGACTTTCAAGTTAGAGTAACTAACTGAACATGATTTATATATAAATTCTAAAGCTTAATCTAAGCTTATTAATACCCAGAGACAGATGTCTCTTAAAGGAGTAGGAAAACTAAGGTTCTGTACACTTGGTTGCAAAGTTATCCAAATTCATTCATTACAATCATCTAGAATCTTCAATGAGCACAAATTCCACACAGTATCTATATGGAGTTACACCAGGAAAGGGACATAAGTGCTATTGAAAGTGAAATTTTTAAAAAATAGAAATTTAAAAAGAAATATATATATATATATATATATATTATATATATATTTTTTTTTTTGGTTTTTCGAGACAGGGTTTCTCTGTATAGCCTTGGCTGTCCTGGAACTCACTCTGTAGACCAGGCTGGCCTCGAACTCAGAAATCCGCCCGCCTCTGCCTCCCAAGTGCTGGGACTAAAGGCGTGCGCCACCACTGCCCGGCCAAAAAGAAATATTTTATGAATAAAGCAAAAGACTATGGTTGGAACTCAGATGTTCCATAGGGGTGTTAATGTCAGTGCTTATATAGAAATGTTTTCTGAAGGAAGGGGCATTTATGTCAAAGTATATAACATCTTTTGCTTAAAAGGATTTGGGAAACAGAATTGCTCATTTGGATCTGAGTGGGAGAACTGGTTAGCACAGTAGCATCACAAATTATTTAGTGTATCAAGAGCAGAAACAAGCAACTGTTCTTTAAAAGACCAGAAGGTAAATATTTAAGGTTGTATGGCCTTTCAGTCTTCTGCATTAGTGAAACCAGGGTAGGGATGAACGCACAAAGGATTATAAACACATGGTATGACTATTCCATGACATAATTAGAGTTTCAAAAGCAGGCAGTATCAGGAGTTTAGAAACTTCCAGTTTTGAATCTATAGGTCAAATGGAGCTGGGGAGGTTTGGATCACCACAGCAGGCAGAGCAGAGAAAGAACGGCCTTGCATAGGAATATTGTAGATCCTCCTTTCTTGTTACTGAGAGCTTATTGGAAATGGCAGGCAAGTTAAGGAGATCATCAGATTGTAATTGTGTCTTGATTTTTGTAAAGTCATAAACCAATCAGGCAGGCATTAAGCAATCAGTGCAAATAAGAAGCTGAACTAAGCAATAGGAAGAAGCACGAGGTGTGGGGAGAAAGCTGATTCCATTTCGGGAATGCTCAAGAAGAGACTGGTAAGTAGGGAGAGTGAGAGAACTGACAGTTATGAGAAGTTCACAGATGGGGACAGGGGGAACAGATGTGTGATACATTAAGAACAAGGAATGCATAACTATACACCTACACATACAGCTTGATAAAAAGTGTCAATAATTTCCATTCTTTACATTATTAGATTTAACCAAAATTGTTGGGACACGCAGGCATTTTTAGATCTGTAAGTACTTCTTTTAAATGGTTCTGCTTAAGAGACGCTATAATTGGTTAATATTTAACCTACAAATCAAAGAATGTTTTGTCATAAACAACACAAATGAGTACTAATGTCTCTGCAGTAACCAGCCACTTTGTGTGTGTGTGTGTTTGTGTGTAAGTACACGTTGTAATGTGCTGCAGAAATGTGTTTGCCTAAATAGTAGTTCAGTATGTTTCTATAGATATATAGAAATTTATCTTTTAAAAATAATGAGAATATGCTAAAATGTTATTTTATTTCATTTAAGAGTTTTCTAATTAAGGCCCATACTTACAAAATTATTTTAATAAACACATATTACCTGCATATATATTGATTTTAATATAATTACAAATTAGTAGAAGAAACAATGGAAAAGAAGCAGAGAGTTTTTAGCTATGAAAACCCTCATATTATATATTACTACTGCTGAGTCTCTCCTCTCTCCCTCTCCCTCCCTCCCTCCCCTCTCTCTCTCTTTCTCTCCCTCCCTCTCTCTCTCTTATTTGTTTTAACTAATGTAACAATGAGAATTGAGCCCAGGACCTTGCATATGGTGACCTAAGTTAACTATGTCTGAGCCACACCCCTTCCTCACTTTGAGTTGCTAAGAAATATTTTATCCTAATTGGGTGACTTATCTCTGAAATGCATATAATATTCATTTTTTACTTTTAATGTCATGTGTACAGATTTAGATAAAATCAGATATTATAGATTATCATAGAAACATGAGAGAATACTAAAGGATTAATAAATTCTAGTAAAATTGGTTTCAATTGAGTATTTTACTAGGTAGAATAAAACTAATGATCTATACAAAGAAGACCATTGATACTGTCAGAGCCAAAATTATTAATCATCATTATAATTTCATTAAATATAAGTTTCAATATAAAAAGAATCTCTTCTTTTATTTTCACCAATTTCCTTAGTATTTAGTAAAAACATAGAAAGTAAGGCAAACTCAACTGTCATTGCATGACTGAATGGATATACTTAATTTTTAAAAATAATTAGCTAGATTATCCACAAATTATTATATTAAATGTTTCTCAGTAATTTCTAAGAGATCAAAATTGTGCTCTGAGATAACCAGTCAAAAACTGGAAAACCAATTAGGCTCTGGGTTTAGAATAGTGGAAAAAATCTGAGAAAACTGTTCATTTGGATTTACTAGAAAGGTTTAGAGTGAGTGGTGTGTTTGTGTGTGTGTGTGTGTGTGTGTGTGTGTGTGTGTGTACATAGGCAATGGGGTAGTCTACTACCATCTTCTATGGTTTGAGACAGGGCCTCCTTTTGAACCCAGAATTTGCTATTTCAGCTAGTTTGGATAACTAGCCATCCCTTGACATCCAGCAGTCTCAGGATGCTCTCCTCAATGCTGTGGTTACACACGTTTGTTACATTAGCTTTTGCTCAGATGTTTGGAGAACCCCACAGTTTCTACATCACAATCCATAGTGTCCCATAGGTGAATGCTACCACATTAGATTTTACATAGGTATTAGGGATCCATAGCAGGTCTTATGCTTGAGCAGCAAATGCTTGACCTACTAAGCCATCTTCACAACCCTTCCTAATGCTTCTTGGGATTCACCATGTGAGTAATACATTTTATAGTATACTGGTTCAATGGTCCATTTCATAAGGGGGGAAGTTCTCTAGTGTGAAGACTACAGAATAATAGGACAAACTTACCACAAAGGTGCATATGCCACTGAATAGCTGGCATTAGAGAATCTTCATGTGTGTCTTTCCTCCATCCAATATTACCTAGAACAGCATCAGCAGACAAAGAGGAGGTCAATATTTAATGACTTTAAGAGGAATTCCATGTAATCTCTTGATGATTCCTTATGCTGAACATATCTCTTATAATTGTCCTTAAATTGTATATTAAAGCCCAATATTTCAGGATAGTTTTGTCCCCTTCTCTCCATCTTCCCTCCTTTCATCATGGCTTATCTAGTCCTATCTGTTCTTGCTCTTCTCTTTGGTTCTCACTTCACCCCTTTTCTTTACTCTGTTTCCTTTTCTCTCTTTCATTCTCTGCCCCATTCCTTTTTTTCTGTGTCTTACTCCTGCCCCCTTCATGTGTTGTGTTCTTGAGCATTATGTATACCAGCTCTCTCTGCTTTTCCATTTTTATCTTACTCTGTATAAACATATAAGCATCCTTCCAGCCTTCCGGTTTCCTTTCCAATACTTTGTCCTGTTTTCTAATTATCCCTTTTTCTTTTTATCTTTCTAATGTTGATTTTCCTTTCTGAACCACTTACCTTTCTTTTCTTTCTGGATTTTATATTTCATTCTATGACTGGCAGGAGTGAACAATATGAATAAGTAGGTCATAGTACTAAAACAAACACCTAAAACATCAAATCTAATAAGAAAAGGTTGTCTCTCTCTCTCTCTCTCTCTCTCTCTCTCTCTCTCTCTCTCTCTCTCTCTCTCTCTCTCTTTCTGTGTATGTGTGTGTATGAGAATATAAGTATGTATTTTTAGTTTTTATTTTTCCTTCAAATCATTTTGGGTTTTTATACTTATGTGAAACATCATTATAAATTCTCTTGTTATCCTAACCCAACCTTTACTAGAACTGATCCAAAAAAAGAAACAAAATAATGAAATTTTTGTGAGATTATAAGTGTGAAATTAACCCAAATAGAAAAGGCTTGCATTCTGAAGAAGCCCAGGGGAATAAGAAGCATTAAATTGAAAGGCAGAATTGATCTTACATACACACAGGCATTGGTTGGATGCTGAGAAGATGAATTTAGAATGGAAAGTGTTAAAACCAAATAGTTTTATTTTCTTTTGCATTTAAAAAATTCCCAGAAAATTTACAATTCAGTTGAATAGAGCGACTGAAGTTCTTGTGAGCCATGAGGTCCAAGAAGATATAAATCTCTGCAGAGTTCTGTTCACTAAATTTTAAAAGAATATACATATTTAGTGTTCAATATGTTACAAAACTCAAGAGAGACATTTTCATAAATTTTAGAAAAAAACTGCTTTATAATACTTTCAGGCTTTTAAGTGAGCTGTAAAACAATGTACACAGACTTCTTATATGCTAGTAGTTCTTAGCTAAGTGTAATTTTATTTATTTCCTCAAAATTGTTTGGCACAATAAGGAAGGAAGGACTATGCTAATATTCATACTGTGATCAAGCCAGTAGCTGTGTTCAGATAGCACACATGGCCCCACAACATGTGACATCCAATCTTAAATTGCAATGATGCTGAAGCTGACACTCCTTTTGTTCTATGCTATCCTACTTTTATTAATCTTGATGTGACATACACTCTGAGCAAAAGTAACTTAGAGCAGAAAGAATTTACTTGACTGTAAACTATATGTAGGTCATACCCTTCTGTTCTCAGGAAAGCTATTACCCAAAGTCTTCAAAAATGGTTACACCTCAAAAGTAGCATGTATCTTATGGACAAGGAATCTTTTTTTTTAATTGGATATTTTCTTTATTTACATGTAAATTTCTCCTTTCCCAGTTTCCCCTCCTAAAAACAAACAAACAAACTAAAACAATAAGAACAGACCCCTTTTGCCACCCCACCCTCTCCCACTTCTTGGCCCTGGCATTCCCCTACACTGGGGCACAGAACCTACACAGGGCCGAGGTTCTCTCCTCCTATTGGTGATCGAATTTGCAATCCTCTACTATACACATGCTGCCAGAACAATCAGACCCACCATGTGCAGTCCTTGGTTGGTGGTTGAGATCCTGGGAGCTCTGAGGGTGCTAGTTAGTTCATATTGTTGTTTGTCCTAAGGGGCTGCAAACCCCTCAGCTCCATTGGTCCTTTCTCTAACTCCTTCATTGGGGACCCTGTACTCAGTTCAATGGATGGCTGTGAGCCTCTACATCTGTATTATTCAGGTACTGTCAGATCCTCTCAGGAGATAGCTATATTTAGGCTGGCTTGCCCTTCCTTCAGTCTCTGCTCCATAGTTAATCTCTGCAACTCCTTCCGTGGGTATTTGGTTCCCCCTTTTAAGAAGGAATGCACTGTCCACCTTTTGGTCTTCCTTCTTGAGTTTCTTGTGGTTTGTGGATTATTCTTCCTGTATTCCAAACTTCTGGGCTAATAACCACTTATCAGAGAGTGCATACCATGTGTGTTCTTTTGTGATTGGGTTACCTCACTCAGGATGATATTCTCCAGGTCCATCTATTTCCCTAAGAATTTCATAAATTTATTGTTTTTAATAGCTGAGTAGTACTCCATTGTGTAGAGGTACCACAATCTCTGTATCCACTCCTCTGTTGAGGGACATCTGGGTTGTTTCCAGGTTCTGGCTATTATAAATAAGGCTGCTATGAACATGGTGGAGCATGTGGACAAGGAATCTTAATCATGGGTCCTATAAACTGAAGAGTAAATTACATACCTAAACATTCTTATTCCAGAAGTGAAGAACTGGAGCATAAAATGAACCACGAGAAAGCAAAACAGAACCCAGAGGGTTAATTCTTTAGCTCAGTGTCTGACATTAAGGAATTACCTTCTGGGCTCTAAAGGTAACCCCAACTGTCTATCTCTGCTATCTGCTACACAGATACCTTCTAGGTTTGGCCTAACACAGTCCTATTTTTTTTTTTTGCCTGCATATCTTCAAGGTAAACATCAGTTGTGTCTTGGAAGCTTTGATATTCCAACAGCAACTAAAACTTTTCCTTTACCATGACCTCTCAGGGTCTCTCTTCAGGGGTTGTGACACTGGAAAAGGCTGCAGATGCTTTCCATGACTCCTTCAGCCTTGGGTCATTTCATATATTCAAACCCATTGATGTTGATGATGATTGTATTGCCAAGTTGTGTTGCTGTCATGTAGTCTAGTCTCCTTGGACCACAGCTGTGTCACCTACTATACACAGATCCTGAGGAACTGCATTTCCTTTTCCTCAAGAAAGAAAGGAGATAGCTGGGCAGTGGTGGTACATGCTTTTAATCCCAAGCACTTGGGAGCCAGAGGCAGGTGCATTTCTGAGTTCAAGGCCAGCCTGGTCTACAGAGTGAGTTCCAGGATACCCAGGGCTATACAGTTTCCACTCTGTCTTGAAAAACCAAATTAAAAACAAAAGAAGAAAAAAAAGAAAAAAGAAAAATAAAAATAAAAGAAAGGAGATTTATACCAGTTGTCCTGTTCCTTTGACAATTAAATCTGCTCCCTCAGTCCGAGCAAGATCAGGTCACAGAGACTCTTAACTAAAATATCACATGAATTTTTACCTTGACTCTCTTTGTTCCCATCAAAATACTTGTGAGCTAGACTTATACCGTCCATATTTTGTTATTTTTTTAAAAATTGGATATTTTCTTTCTTTACATTTCAAAAGTTTTCCTCTTTCCAGGTCTCCACTTCAGAAGCCCCCTATTCTATCTCCCCTCCCCCTGCCTCTATAAGGGTGCTTCCCCACGCACCTACCCACTCTGGTCTTCCCACCTTGGTATTCTCCTACACTGGGGCTCCGAACCCTCTCAGGCCCAAGGGCCTCTCCTCCCACTGATGTCCAACAAGGCCATCTTCTCACACATATGTGGCCAGCGCCATGGGTCACTCCATGTATATACTATTTGTTTAGTGGTTCAGTCCCTGGGAACTCCATCGGTCTGGCTTGTTGACACTGTTGCTCCCTCTATTGGGCTGCAAGGCCCCTCAGCTCCTTCAGTTCTTTCTCTAGCTCCTCCATAGGGGAGTCCCGCGCTCAGTCCAATGGTTGGCTGCAAGCATCAGCCTTTGTATTTGTCAGGCGCTGGAAGAGCCTCTCAGGAGACAGCCATATCATGCTTCCATCAGCAAGCACGTCCTGGGGTCCACAATAGCATCCAGGTTTGGTGCCTGTATAAGGGATGGATCCTCAGATGGGGTAGTCTCTAGATGGCCTTTCCTTAAGACTCTGCTCCACACTTTGTCTCTGTATTTCCTCCAGTGAGTGCTTTGTTCATCTTTCGTTCATTCAGTGAAGCACTGAAGCATCCACATTTTGGTCTTCTTTCTTCTTAGGTTTCATATAGTCTGTGAATGGAATCTTGGGTATTCAGAGCTTCTGGGCTAACAGCCACATTTTAGTGAGTAATTACTGTGTGTGTTCTTTTGTGACTGACTTGCCTCACTCAGGATGATATTCTCCACATCCATCCATTTGCCTAAGAATTTCACAAATTCATTGTTTTTAATAGCTGAGTAGTATTCCATTGTGTAAATGCACCACATTTTCTGTATCTATTCCTCTGTTGAGGGACATCTGGGTTGTTTCCAATTTCTGGCTATTATAAATAAGGCTGTTATGAACATAGTGGAGTATATGTTCTTATTACATGTTGGAACATCTTCTGAGTTTAAGCCCAGGACTGGTATTGCTGGGTCCTCAGGTAGTATTATGTCCAATTTTCTGAGGAATTGCCAAACTGATTTCCAGAGTGGTTGTACCAGCTTGTAATCCCACCAGCAATGAAGAAGTGTTCCTTTTTCTCCACAACCTTGCCAATATCTGCTGTCACCTGAGTTTTTGATCTTAGCCGTTCTGACTGGTGTGAGGTAGAATCTTTGACTCCTTTGTTTTGTATTTTTCTGATGACTAAGGATATTGAACATTTCTTTAGGTTCTTCTCACCCATTTGCATTTCCTCAGTTGAAAATTCTTTGTTTAACTCTGTTCCCCATTTTTAATGGGGTTATTTGGTTTTCTGGAGTCCAAGTTCTTGAGTTCTTTATATATATTGTATATTAGCCCTTTATAGGGCTTGGTTGCCATTTTGTCCCATTGACAGTGTCCTTTGCCTTACAGAAGCCTTGTAGTTTTATGAGGTTCCATTTGTTGATTCTTGATCTTAGAGCATAAGCCACTTTTGTTCTGTTCAGGAACTTTTCCCCTGTGCCCATGTGTTCAAGACTTTCCCCCACTTTCTCATCTATTAAATTCAGTGTATATCTGGTTTTATGTGGAGGTCCTTGATCCACTTGGATTTGAGCTTTGTACAGGGAGATAAGAATAGAACAATTTGCATTTTTCTTCATGTTCACTGCCAGTTGAACCAGCATGATTTGTTGAAAATGATGTCTTCTTTCCACTGGATTGTTTTAGCAACTTTGTTAAAGATCAAGTGACCAGTTTTCCCCTTTTCTGACTCCCCCCCACCCCCACTTGCCACAGAAACCTACTATCCTGTATTCCCTCCTCCTGCTTCACATTACTTGAGGATGTGCCCCCACCAACACACTCACACCTGACTTCCCACCCTTGCAGTCCCCTACACAGTGTCATCAAGCCTTCACAGAACCCAAGGCATCTTCTCACATTGATGCTTGACAAGGCCATCCTCTGCTACATATGCAACTGAAGCCATGGGTCTCTCCATGTGTACTTCTTGGTTGGTGGTTTAGACTCTGGGAGTTCTGGTTGGTTGTTCTTTCTATGGGGTTGCAAACCACTTTATCTCCTTCAGTCCTTTCTCTAAATCCTTCATTGGGGACCCCATGATCAGTTTAATGGTTGGCTGTGAGCATCCATTTATTTCTTTTAATATTACTATCTTCCAAGAATCTACAAGGATATCCCACTAAGTTCTGCCAATGATATTTAATGTCTTTTTCAATGCAAATTTCCAAATTATCCCATATTCTTTCTTCCAAAACATGGTTAGTCTATTACAGCAACAACTTTATTCCATCAGTATCAGAAATTTTAGTTAACTAAAATTTATTCCCGTAGCTTCTTTTGTCCTAGTTCATTCTCAGTTGCCTTTCATGATGTTGCTAATTTTAAAGGCTATAGATCATACATTTGGTAGACTCTTTTCCAGTCTAGTAGAATATTAATTTTAACACAAATGTTTTAAATTCATGATAGGAACATCCTGTTGATCTTGTTAAATAGATAATGTGACTATTTTATTGTGTTTAATTAAAGTGGTATTTTCAGTTTCCTTCACTACCGTGTTACTATTTTTCCCTAATTATATTTCAGGAAAGACTTTCAGTTTCTGTAATTATTCTATTATTTGGCAAACAGTCAACAATTAATTTTAGAATCTATTATGACACTTTTAGACCAAGGTATTGGCCAGTGGTATTTTTTTTTACACCATTTAGTCTGTTTATTGACTATGAGTTTGTGTAGAAAAACTTTACTTTCCTTCTGTGAATCTGATTACTTGAGTGTCCATTGATTTAAACATATTTTCATGTGATGACTGACAGGAGTCTTATTTATCTGTCTACTGAGAGTCTTTGATAGTACCTGACTGATACAGAAGTAGAGGCTCATAGCCATCCATTGAACTGATTGCAGGGTCCCCAATGAAGGAGCTAGAGAAAGGACCCAAGGAGATGAAGGGTTTGCACCCCCTTAGGACAAGCAACAATGTGAACTAACTAGTACCCTCAGAGTTCCCAGGAACTAAATCACCAACCAAAGAGTACACATGGTGGGACTAATGGTTCCAGCAGCATGTATATAGCAGAGGATGGCCTAGTTGGTCCTCAAGGGCAGAAGAGGCCCTTGTCTCTGTGAAGGTTCTATGCCCCAGTGTAGGGGAATGCCATGGCTAGGAAGTAGGCCAGGGTGGGTTGGTGAGTAGCGGGATGTGGAGGGAACAGGGTTTTTTTGTTTTTGTTTTTGTTTTTTCTTTTCTTTTATTTCTTTTATTTCAGAGAAGAAAATGGGAAAGGAGATATCATATAACATGTAAATAAAGAAAATATCTAATAATTTTTTTTAAAAAAAATGGTGAATAGCAAAAAAAACAGCCAAACAATCAAACAAAAGCAAAAACAAAACAAAACATAGCTTCAAGGGTTATTTCTTTGGACCCATCACTACTGCCTTTATGTTTCATTTCTCTCAGCTTAGGATGTATTTGTCTAACAGGTACACATTCAAGTTGTCTTTGTATTTCAGAGAACTTAAACCTTTTCTTTCTTCCTGTTAAATGTGATGTGACAGTCCTACATCCCAACCTTTATTTCAAAATCTTGTAATTTACACTGGAAAGGGAAAAGAATAAAATTTTAAGTCTCTTTCTTTTGTTTTACAAAAATATATTTCACTGTATTAATTTTTCTTTAAATTGATAAATTTATTTATAAAATCTTTTAAAGTTAATCATCCATTAGTTTAAATCTCACATAATAGCCAACTTCGTTGTTACCCCCTCCACCAACCCCCGATCCCACATCTGCACTACCCTCCCCTTTTGCCTGTACTCTCCCACTCATACTCTCTGCCCCACCATCTCCAGCATACCCCATTTCTGGGGCATCCAACCTCCCCAGGACTAAGGACCTCCCTTCTGTTGCTGTGTTGCTGTTGGGCAAAGCCATCCTCTGCTACATATAAATCTAGAGCCATGGATCCCTCCAGGTATACTCCTTGGTTAGTAGTCTAAACTTTGGGAAAACTGGGTAGTCAGGACAGCCTATGTTGTTCTTCTAATGGGGTTGTAATACCTGCTACTCCAGTTCTTCTGCCAGCACCCACACCAGGTTCCCTGAGCTTAGTGTAAAGGTTGTCTCTTAGCATCTTCATCTGCTTTGGTCAGTTGCTGGCAGGACCTCCCCAGGAACTATCATACTCAGTTCCTGTCTGTGAGCATCTCTTAACCACTACAACAGTGTTGTGTTTGGTGTCTGCAGACATCTGGACATCCTCAGGTGGAGCCGTTCCAAGTTGGCCCTTCCTTCAGTCTCTGTTCCATTTTTTGTCCCTGTTCTTCCTTTAGACAGGAGCATTTCTGGGTTAAAAAACTTTGAGATGGGTGGGTGGCCCCATTACTCGACCAGAGGTTGTGCTTATCTATTGGAGTTGGTCTCCACAGCTTCTATCCCCCCCTTCTCCATGCATTACAGCTAAAGTCAATCTCATTGAATCCTGGGAGCCTCATGCTTTTCAGGTGTCTGGGACAGTCTATTGGCTATTCCCAGTTCCTTATCCTCCCCGATTCCTATTTTTATTTAATTTTCTGACCCTCTGTACCTCTCTCACATCTTCAGTTTCTGATACTGCCACCCTTGTTTTCTCCTCTTCCTTTCTCCCTTCCTTGCCCCCCTCTCCTTCCACTTCCCACAATCATCCTGTTTCCCCCTCAATGCAGGTCGGAAGCATCCACACCCTGGACTTCCTTATTTCTACTCTCCATATGGTATGTAGGTTTTATCTTGAGCTAGTATCCACTTATTAGTGGGAACTTACCATATGTCTTCTTTTGTGTCTGGGTTACCACACTCAGGATGATATTTTCTAGTTCTATCTATTTGCCTGTGAATTTCATGAAGTCATTGTTTTTAATCGCTGTGTAGTACTCCATTGTGTATATGTACCATATTTTCTGTATCCATTCTTCTGTTGAGAGTTCTTTCCAGCTTCTGGCTATTATAAGTAAGACTGCTATGAACATAACATTGAAGTGCTGCTCTTAAAGGTTCTCATAAATTATCTTTTATTCTTAAGCAATATACATCAGATTGTTTTCAGGACATGTACTATATTAAAACCACATTCTTCTCCTTATATCTTCTTATCTTGCTTTCAGTGACAGAACTGAAATCCCTCCAAGTTGAAGGCCATATGTGTCAAACAGATGTTTAATAAGATAGAAGCACACATCCAAATGTAATAGACCTAGCAATAAACATATTAACTAGGGTGCACCTTGGAGAACAAACACAGTGCATTGGCTTTTTTAAATGAGAAGAGAAAATTCAGTCAGTGTCTTATTTCCTCCTTGAAATTCCTACTGTCAAGGGCATATGTATCTTTTAGAAGCCCTAGGTTACAGACTGGTCAACCTGACTGAGTTTTCTCTTCTCATTTCTAAAAGATAAATATGCCCTTGACAGTAGGAATTTCAAGGAGGAAGTAAGACAAAATGTCACCAGTCCTAAATTGAGCCTTTGAAGCTGTCTTGACAATAGGACAAATGAAAAATGAAGCCTGTCATTTGGTGGTTCCAATGCAGAGGATTATCAGAAGATAAAAAGTCCATCTATAAAATTCCTGGAGGGCATTTGATAGATTAAATTTATATACACATATATATTTTTATGAAAAAGGACATGTTGCAAGCACTTTAGGCTTTGTGGCTCATGTGATCAACTGTATTGCTGTAGTTTTTAAAGCAAATTAACCCAAATCATTGCAAGAATGTGTGAAGCTGTTCAATAAAATCTTATTTATGAACAGTGAAGGCATAATTTAATATAATGTTATAAAATAACTATTCTTATGTTTACTGTCTTAGAATCACCAAATGCCAAAACTTATTTTAGGTTTATCAGCTGTATAATTACATTGGAAGGAATGGTGTGCTGATGCACTGTACTATGTCAATCTCTGATGTTAAGAATAAGATTGATAATAGAAATTCTTCTTTACTGAAAAGGATAACATCAGTTTGCTCAAACAAGATAATCCCTGATAAGTTAACCACACTCAAGTGGAAGACCACACATGGAAAAATATTTGAGCATCACAAACTAACCCTGATAGGAAATAAAAGTAAGTAAAGTTGGGTAGAAAAAGGAAGTTGATCTTAGAAGAATTGGAAAAAGAAATGGCTTAATATGATTAAAATGAGTTGTATGAAATTCTCAAAAAACTGATAAAAACATTTTTAATGTACATATGAGGGGTACTACCACATGCCCAGTTCTCATCTCTATACTATGGTTTGGTTTGGCTTGGGCTTGCACAAGTTTGTGCATGCTGTCATAACTGTTGTGTGGTATTATGTAGTTTCTCAGTTGAATGCAGAAGATATAAGTTCTTCATAGTCATTGATCATCTTAGCTCTTCACTATTGGTGCTCCCTTTTTGTAACAATATTTAAGTCTTTGTTGGAGGGAGGTGTCATATAGTTCATGAGTGGTATCAGCCTTCAAATAAACCAATGACTCCTTGTGATGAACTTTTGCAAGTAAAAATGTGGACAAAAATGGTGTACTATGAGATACACTGCCATGCACTACAGCTTCCACAATGAAGTTTGTTTGTTTATTTATTTATTCATTCATTTATTCATTTATATTTTGTGGGGGAAAGTTTCAAGGGCAGAGGGTGAGTATGAAGGGATGGGAAGATGAATAAAATTGTGTTGAAGTTTGGTCTATTGCTATGCATTGTTAAATACTAAGCTATGTAATGCTAAATACAAAGATCTTCTTGCCTCAGGCAGGGATGAGGAAATCCTCATGTATACCAAGTGATGATATGGAACCTTGCTCCATACTTGAAAGATTATTGGTTGAGTAAAGATGCCTATAGACTATTGCTAGGCAGAATAGTGGTTGGTACAGCTTCAGTTGCTGGGGCATGGTGTCTGAGGAGAGACAATGAGGAGAAAGGAAGACATAAAGAGGTAAGAGATCATGAGAACCATTCACAAGGATTGTCCAGCTAGAGTAAGTGGCCGGTATTGATAGTGTAACAGGAACCAGAGGCCTCCAAACAGACCAATGACTCATTGAAATGAATATTTGCAAGTAAAAAGTATAGACAAAAGGGGTATGGTGGGATACTCCATTGCACATTACACCTTCCACTATGAGGTATATTATTATTTATTTTTACTTTAATTTATTTTTAATTTTATTTTGGGGAAAAGGCAGAGTGTGGCTTATTATAAATATAAAGGTTTTGTGCCTTTCATCTGGGAACTAAATCATCAAAGGCAGGGTAGAAATCTCCAATTGATATTAAATATTTACCACTACAGAATTGGGGTGAATGATGTAAAATTCACAAATAATCAATAAAAAGTTTCAAAAAAGAAATGCCAATGTCAATATACAAAATGGATGGCAACTGAAAGAGTCCAGAGTAGAAGTTCAAGGAAATTAACTTTCGACATTTTTATTCTTAAATTCTAGCTGTGTGAACTTTAAGAAAATAAATTTCTATTTAAACTGTGTAGTCTGAGATTTTTATTATTGTTCTTGATATTTTACACATTAATACTATACAATTCTCATGTGCACCCTTATACCATTTAATGCTTCACTTAGGGACAGATATTCTGTTCACTTACCGCCCCCCCCCCTTCTCTTACTACTATGGATCTTAACTTTCAGTGAAAATTATCATATGTTATATCTTTCCTTGATTTTTTGGTAAGGTATATGTTAAGAAGAAGTCACACACTTCCTAAGCAGAGAGTATCACTTAGTAGAAGTAAGCTTCTGAAAACATCTGAACTTTTGTGTTGATACAGAAGATAGGAGAGTTAGTCATTTTTAGTAGCAGAAAAGTATAATAGGAAACATGTGTTTTGGGTCTTTGGAATGCACTGAAGATTGTTAGTGAAAAAATAACTGCATTTTTGTGTGGCTAATAAATAGGCCTAAGGTAGCAGCACCTATTGATGGATGCTAACACAAAACAAGAAACATATGATAATGGAGGTCCTTTTTGTTAGATTTGAAAACCTGACTTTCCTTTTGAGACCACAGAAGTCTTTGAAAGTCTTCATGCTACCAAAAAACCTCATAGTTTGATTCAGATTAGAGTATGTTCACTTATTGTTACTGAGCATAGAATGGCCTGGAAGAAGTGAGTGAGACACTTTCATTTTTAGACAGTAAAATGTACAATGTAGGTATAGAACCTTTAATATATTCAACAACATCCATGAATACATTGACTGCTTGCAAAATGCAGTACTGGTACTAAAGTGAGTTAAAAAAAAATCATATGCTGACCTCATAGATTAGCATAAGGAATCCTACAGTGTCAGACTTGGGACTATAAGAAACAAAGGGGGGAGGCAACAGGGGTTTGTTTTTGTTGTTTTTGTTTGTTTCTTTGTTTTTCGGAGGGGAAACTGGGAATGGAGAAATTTACATGTAAATAAAGAAAATATCTAATAATAAAAAAAAGAAAAAGAAAAAAAAAGAAACAAAGGGAAGTACCACAACTTAATTTCCACACTCACTAGCTTCAAAGGCACAAGCTTTTCCTTCTAAAATTGCAGGGAAATGTTATGTAACTTCTCAAGGAAAAAGCAATTGTCTCAGTTGAATTATGAACTTATTTTTAGTGCTTCATATTTCAAGGATCTTCACTTTCCCATTTCACAACCATTATACAAATCAAAGGGCTTTTTATTTTTTACTTCAGCTCTGATAATTGGTCCTCTTAATATTCCTCTTCCCCAAGGAACCCTCAGTGCAATTGGGAGGCTTCGCCGAAATTAACACCACTAAAGTCGAGTCTCAAGTAATCAATCAGATAATGCAGCTGGAAATTACTGAGTGATCTGAGAAAGGCAGTCAAATATGTCCCACCCTCTCCGTGCCTATAGGTGAGAAAGGGGAACAAGAAAGGAATTTTCTCTGCTGTCTGCACAAATGACTTTCATATTCTGGTGTCAAAGAAACTGGACATGTGTCCCAAGTGCAGAGCTTGCACTGAGCACATGCAGGTCTTTAGTCCCTATCATCACCACCACCACCACCACCAACATCAAATATAGCACCAAATGAGTATTCATGCAAGAGTTTCACCCTTGAGAAGGACTTAAGAGTTTATATTCTTTCCTTTGCACTCTTTAAAATGGCTTCTTCATCATCTGTGTACAGACTTCTAATATAAGGAAGGCCAAAATCAAACACCACACTTCACAGTTTCATGGAAAACTGAACTTCATGAAACTATGTAGGAAATGGACTCAATGACTGAGTTCCCAGGCAGTATATTATGTTCTGAGGGCAGAGTACATAATACTCTGATAGATATGATAGGTGGATAGATAGATATGATAGATGGATGTGGCAGAGAAATAATATCCAGATTCTCATTGCACTGGGAAGCAAATATATTAAGAGTGAATAATACTACCAAGGTGAGATACTTTTAATGTACAGACATTGTTTGGAGACTGAACACTTTACCGGGACAAAAAGCTCCAGTTCTGGAGCAAACATGTAGAGTTGGGTACTAACACTTTGAAGCTGTTTGTCCTCAAACAAAACAAAACAAAACAAAACAAAACAAAGCAAAAAAAACTTGAGCCACATGCAAATATTTTCTCATCTGCATACCAAAAGTACAAAGAAAGATTTTAATATCAGGATCCACTTCATGTGACGATGTTATTGCTAGGTGTGATGAACCAGTCAATGAAACATCTGAGTGTACTAAAACTTCAGTAACTGTGAATTGTTCTTAATAATTACAGAAAACAGATTCTTTACCAAGTCTCCTACTTTTTATTTTCATAATAAGATGAAATTCATGGCACATAATTTGACCAAGTAAGTTTGGTCTGAATTTTTACATAGTGCTTGATAGTTTAAATCAATTGTCTACTCGATGTAAAACATACTTGTTAATGTGGTTACCTAGACACCACCTTCTACATGCTACCACCAGCCCTGTCAACAACTAAACTAATTTTTATATAGAAAGTAGGCAAATCACTTAATGGATTTTCTGGCACTAATTAAGTGACCATACTATTGCTATAAAGATATAATAACAGTATACTTGTAAGTATACCATTACTGTATACTTGTATTGCTTTTGTGCAGTTGGTATAAAATATTACTTACACCTTTGCGTATCTTATGCATCATTCTAGGAGACTTTAGCTTTGAAAACCAGCTAATGATCATTGTGATTTAATACAAATATAATTCACTACAATAAAACTTACTACTTTAAATTGTAGCATTTGCTTTTTAAAACTATCTTTATTTATTATGCACCTGCTTACAATGTACAATTACAGAATGGTCATATGACAACAGCTCTCCACTCATCAAGACCATCTAAGCACAGGTATACTTGCTATCTAAAAACAGCTACATTGTGGGCATTTTATATAAAGAGAATCATGTGTCTTTTTGTATTTACATTCTCTTACTTAGTATTTTGTTTGCAAGGTCCATCCTGTTCTGTCACAAATCAATACCTTTTTCTTTTTATTACTAAATGACTCTTAGAAACAAAAGTCACTTTATTGTAGGAAATGAAATGAATAGTTCACTATATCTTATTCAAACATTTTATTTACCATTCATCAGTTCATAAACATTTTCCTTATTTTCATGTCAGGAATACTAAGAGTTATGCATTTTAACCACCCATTTACAGGCTTCTGACTGATATATATTTTATATTACTCTAAGAATATATTTAAGAGTGAAACATCTGTTTGACATAACTCTATGCTTAAGATTTTCAAATTAACTGCCCACATTTAACTCTCTACTTTATATTTCATTTTTGCTACATACTTACTACCTGTCTATATTAAAATTGTTTTCTTTATCTTGTCTTATTGGGTTTTTTTTTTGATTGTTTTGAGAGCTTTCCTCTTGTATATCTTTGGAGAAATGCCCATTCAAGCCATTTTTTCAGTTTTGGTTGAATTATCCTTCTAATTGATTTTTAATTAAAATTTCTTTGTCAATAGTTTCAGGCTGGTTCATTTTAGTTCCTATTTCTTTTGTTATCATTGTACATAAAGAGGCAGATCATCAAGGTGCTTTGTCCAATAACTAGGGGAGTGCTCTCTAGGAGTTTACTGTGGCCTACATAGATTTAACTCCTCATAATAAATATTAAGACCTCATTCTTCAATTTTACTTTAAATTATCAATTTAATCTGAGTCTCAGCTCAATTCTTACTTTCATGTATGTTAAACAAACACACAAACAAACAAACAGAACCTTTTTTTTCCCTTCGAGAGCCAATTGTAAGAAGGGTTTTGCTTATTTTAAAAATGTTATGGCATTTAGAAGCTTGCATTTCAATACAAGAAGGTCTAATTGAAAAATAATTACAAGCATGGGAAAATTTGTTTCTTAAATCTTCTAGTTTAGCTATTCTAAGATGAATCTCTTCAGAACATAGTTGAGCACTGTTCTGAAAACCACTTTAAATCTGTGAAAAATGAATACTGTGGATGTTTATGAAATTTCTGGAGAATGTTTTTCTACTCACATTCCCAAACAAGTGGAACAGGAAAGATTTGAAAGGAATTGACACACTTTTAGGGAATATGAAAGAAGGGAGGGTACCTGTTTAACAGCTTATTAAGATAAGGGCATTAAGGAAAAAAATTTGTATAATTAAAATGCTTTTTGTCCAAGTTAAACTAATAATACCAAATCTATGATTTTGTAAATATACACATGAGATAGTGATGAGGGTGACATTGGTGAGGTGAAACCATATTTTCCTGAACAGGGTCTAATTGGAAAATTAAAATTAAATAAACAATTTACTGATATTGGAGTTATAAATTTAAGTGAGGAGGTTGAATTCTGCTAATGTTCAACTTCTTTCAGTTCGAGCTTATATCATGTGTCTTACTTGCAGAATAATATTATTTAGTTTGCATCACTGTGACAAAATACTTGGCATAATTTACATATAGGACTTCAGTGTCTTTCAAGCACACATTTTTCTCCAAGGTCTCTTGGCTTTTTTTCCTCTTAGATTTTGTGTGAGGCATTGCAACATATTATGAATGTATAGCCAAAGAAGCTATATTTATTTCACAGTGGTAGGAAGAAAAGAGATAGCAGAAGGGACTTTAGGTCCTCATGAAAAAGTTTCCTAGTTACCTCAGGTCTCCCAGCAGACCTTGTATCTTAAAGGTCTTGTCCCCAACTTTCAGTAGCAGCACAAGTTGGTAACCAATCTTTTGATGGACATCTACAGTCCAGATAACAGAAAATGTTGTGGTATGATTATTTAGTTAGTTGTTGTTTATGTTGTGTGCCTAGAATCTATTGAGCAAGTATCAAACCATGGAAGTAATTATCAAACCATTTTCATAATATTTTAAATTTAGTTTTACAAAGTATGTAACACGACACCAAGTATATACTCTGCAGGGACATATATCTTGGAATATGATAGGCTGGACATCTCCTGTTGCAGTAGTATGTCCCTATACTTTGGCATTTGCAACTTTGAAACATTTTTTAATACATTAGTAAAGATAATGAAAGATATTTACATGGGCATGGAAAAAAGTGAAGAAAACAAAACTTGACAGAGGAGAAAAAGAATAGAAACTGATTTTCAACTATCAAACATTGTGAAAGTATGTTCTTCACTTTCGTACATAGGTACATTTCGTTATATGCACTAAAGCTGTGTACATATAGGAAAAGGAATGAAATCGTACTTGGTAGACTGCAGCTGGTCAGAGACTCAACTCATCAGAATGAATGCTAGCTTTAAGTTGGAGTGGATTATTACACACTTCCACTATGAATACAATATCACAGAATCTCTAATTACTGGACTATCAGAGAATTTGGGAGTTTTCTAGAAGAACCCTGGGGTTGCTACAGATTGGGGGTGGGGGTGGTGGTGGTGTGGAACTGAAAGGATCTATCTCAGAGAAGCATTTTATTAATATTTGATTAAATGTACAATTAAACTTTTCATACATGTAAACCATGCATCATGCATCCAAGTGTGTGTGTGTGTGTGTGTGTGTGAATGTGTGTGTGTATATGAGATAAAGTATAACTTTATAGAAGTTATATAAGCTTTATTGTTTTTAATATTAAAAAATTATAACATGACAATTTAAACAGAATTTACATTCTAACACTCATTATGTTGAATTTAGAGATCACTTAGAAATATTTTAGATGATGTGGGCAAATTTAACATTTTATACAAGGAACTTGAAAATTCTTCGCTTTTAGTATTTGTGGAGGTTAGTCAGGCTCTATGTCCTATGTCTCATACACATGGAGAAAGAACTGTATTTTAGTCTGTTGACAGTCTTACTAATGAGTTTCTAGTTTAATAGCAACATATTGTGTGGCTAGAATGGATAGAATTGTATAGCTTCCCAGTACATAACCAAATGAGACAAGATTACTGTCCCTAGGTAAACTTACTTGAGTACTTTTAAAGGACACGCTGGTAAAATACATCTTTTTGCTTAAATGGTAAGTTGCAGTGTAACTAGAAGCAACTACACAGGACAAATCTTCTCTGCAGGTATTTGATCCAATAACAACACACAAAAGCCACTAAGGCAATCATGGTAGCCTAAAAGCCATGTAGTTGAGGCATCATGCTGAATAGGATGCTGGGGAATGTGGAGTCTTTTTACTTCCTATCTGGTTCTGTACTGGAGTAATGAACTTAAGGTAGAGAATTTGTGCAAGTTGCTCCAGGCAGGTGCAATGATGCAAGGAGAGGAGGGCCAAGAGGAAAGTAAACAGACACAGTCACAGAGACAATGTGAAAAAAAATACTCAGAGGAGAGAAGAAGTCCTCAGGGAAAATGACATAAAAAAAACCATTCTAGTGGAGGAAATCAAAACCATATTTCAGATATGGCTATAGGGCACCAAAAACTCATTTAGGACTAAGGTACTACACATAAGGTGGGATCAAGAATGCCATTATTAGGGCAGGAAAGGATTACTCGAGGTTGGATGATATAGATATTTTGAAGGTTATTTTGCTTGTTTATATTTAAAACTTTACCAGAAATTCCTGTGCTAAAATGGAGTGTGCCTTAGAGAAATTATATAGCATTTGTTAAATTTATTCCCCAACAATTTAATGCATATGTGCCGTGCAATATTATCAAATTTATCCAATCTACTAACTCCAAATCTCTCCAGGGCACTATGGCATCTCTCTCCTGACTTCATTTTATTTAGTTATTTATCTGATCACAATTAGTGCTGCCTACATATTTAGAACTATAGTGTCATCCAACAAGGCATGGAGATACTAACATTAGCTCTTAAACAAAAGTGACTTTCCTTCCCTAAATACCACTAAGCAGCCAATAGTTACAGAGCTAGGGATAGGGCTTCGGAATTCCACCACCTCCATGCTTGGATTTTTAACAGGGTTGGCCTGGAACAAGTCTTGTGCAGGTAACTACTGATGAAGAGAACTCACACGTGTATCTCCATAGGACAGCATTTATCCTCATTTCCTGTCTCTTGATTCTATTTACCCATTTCTGTGACATCCCCTGAATCTTAGAAGAAGGAGTAGAATAGATATCCAGTCCACAGCTGAGCATTCACACTTGCTTATTCTCATTTTAAAAGTCAATGTGTTAGTTTTAGGTTGAGAATTTCACATGTAAATATTATGTGTTTGGTCAAACCCACTCTGTGTTTTCTTCCAACTACTTCTAAAGCATTCACTATTCTTTTTTCTCCCAATTTCATGCACACTTTTAAAAGCTCATGGAGTCCACTTAGTTCTGCCTGTGTGCATGAAAGAGTTTAGGAACATCCACTGGAAAATGGAACTGCCTGAGAGGAAGACAGTATTACTGGGTTACTACCATGTTGGGAAGACTTAACTGAATTTGAAGTGGTTGAGAAATATATTGAAAGTCATCAAGGGCATTGGGAAATTTCCTAGTATATGCATGTTACAAATTTTTAGAAATGGTGTTGATGGCTGTAAAACCCTGTGAATGCAATCAATGGCATTTGACTATACATGTGATTTAGTTAAAACAGTAGTGTTTTTTTATTTTTAAACAGTTTTTATTCCAAACTTCTGGGCTATTCTGGGCTACTTCACTCATTATCCATTTATTAGTGAGTGCATACTATGTGTTTTCTTTTGTGACTGGGTTACCTCACTCAGGATGATATTTTCTAGTTACATCCATTTGCCTAGAACTTCATGAATTCATTGTTTTTAATGGCTGAGTAGAACTCCATTGTGTAAATGTACCACATTTTCTGTATCCATTCCTCTGTTGAAGGACATAAGCAGGAACAGGTTGGGTTAGTGAGCAGGGAGATGGGGGATGGGATGGGGAGGTTTAGAGGGGATACAATTTGCAATGGAAATAAAGGAAACATCTAATAAAAAACAGTTTTTAAACATAAACATAATATTTGTGGATGAATGCATGGAACCCATTTGACGGGTGATTATTACCATTAGAGCAGACAGCCAATATGGAGAAAGATCCATACTGAAGGCTGACAATTACCATACTGAATGCAATTGCCTCTACACTTAGTAGAAACTAAGACTCAGAAATTCTGAGATTCCAAAAGTTGAAGTTCATGCTAATGCTGAACCAGAAAAGAAGTTCAATCTCTTAGCACTGAATTGAGAAGTGTATTTCCTTATAACTCAATTTCCTTTAACTCCCCATTGCTCAATTTTGATGTTTAAATAAGTTTTGCTTTCCATTTTCAGGACTCCCATATAAATTGCCTTTTTCTACTATGCATGAAAATTCCCATCAATAGAAATATTAAGCGTTCTCTTATTGTGACAGTGCAATATTTCCATATATAGCAGCAATTGCAGAACATATGTTAAAGGAGTCATCATATTGTGTGAATTTTCTGGCAGAGAAGGAAATTAAAATATTTTTCTATTTATGTCATAATTTTTAGTTATTCATTGCATTCCATGTCAAATCGATGGGTTTTGATGTTTGAGATTAAAATACTTTACATAGCATAAGTTCTAACAAATCTAAAGGAACTGCAATTAAAAAAAAGGAGTTTGCTTTCTTGAATTTTTGTCAGGTTCACCATTCACTCTGAAAATTCTTAACAATAAGTAAGCAAAAGTATTCTCTCATCATTCACTCTGCAAGCTCTTACACTAAGTAAGGAAAAGAGTTCTTTGGTACTTAAAGCTCATGCTAGACTATCTGCAAAGATAAATATAATCAGAGGAAAAGTATATCAGAAATGAAGTACCTCTGACAATGGTCTAATCATGTTAGGCAATTGAACATGTTTGTCCAGAGAAAATGAATTTGAATGACTAAGATTGTGGTATTATAATAGAGATTCGCTAATCCCCTGATCAGTTAAAATGGAATTTTCTTGAATTCACAATAACAATTTCAATAATTGGTCCATGAAGATAGAATCAGAACAGTGTGTGTCTAGAGTAACCAGAATAAAAATTTGTGATATCTCCATGCATGTATTTCTTAACCTCTGAATGTCTGTAGGAAGCTTCAGTAATTTCATTGTTCAGAATAATTATCAACCACATGAAGTGATCTGGTTTCATTTATAAAACAACTGATTACTTCTGAGACATTTCTGGTAGGATCCGGCCACTGATATCTATGTGTCTTTCTTTTCATTAACTCATGAGAGTCTACATAGTAACATATCCTTGGCATCAGCATAGTGAACTCATTGATGAAAAAGCTGGTATTTTAGCATGGGGATTGTAGGGGAAATAACTTTGATGTAGGAAAGATCTAGTTGTATCACTAATAATTCTATAAGCTAATCAAAGTCTTCAATCATTCCTTGATTTCAGATTCTTAATCTGTCAAAAAAGAAATATTCAGCTAAACTTGCAAGGCAACTATGATAAAGAAACACAATTATCATAAGGTAATTAGCTAAGGTCCTATATCATAATATGTGCCCTTTAACATTGATGATTACTTTTCGTTTAGCCTAGGTTCACATTGAAGAGAATAGCTGAATATGAATATGAGTCACATTATTTTGAATGCATTGTCCATTTACATTTATCTCTCTTCTAATAGTTATCAGAACTTTCTATGTGAGAGACCAAAGTTTAGAAGACAGGAAAATATCATTAGAGAACCTAACACTTCCCATTTTAACGTTTTCAAATATATTGTAGAAAACCATTACTTATCAAACTATAAATACCAGCAGTGAATACAGACACATAGACACATAGATAGACACGCACACACACATACAAACACACACACGTGTGTATACTACTTAAACTTTTGGAATAACCTTGTGAATTATGAAAAATTGATTTTGCATGTTTGAGGTGTACAAATATAGTATGTGTGTGTGTGAATTCACATTTATTTAACTATACATGTATTAGTATACACATGTACACAACCATGTGGGGACTAAAGGCTGATATCAAGTGCCTTTCTCTATTAATCTCCACCTCCTATACTAACACATACTTTCTCACTTAGACTCTGAGCTCACTGGTTTGATGAGATTAGTTCACAAGCACACCCTAGGAACTCTCTGTTTTTACCCCTCAGGGGCTAGGATTATTAACAGGCTACCATATCAGCCTGGCATTTATGTGGCTGGGAATCTGATCTCAGTTCTTTATGTTTGCCTGATTAGTAATAGGAGCAATCTCTCCAAACCAGGTGCTGTTACTTTTATTCCCAGTATATATTGTAGGAAACCAATGCAAAATGTATTGAGTGAGTCACATATGTTAGTAGCACAGCAGAGTTTCAAATCCAGGCAGATTGTCCAAAACTGTCTTTTGCTACTGTCTCTTTAAACATTGGGTATTTGACTACACAGAAGGAAAGAAATCCAGACAGCTGCCAATCAAGCATGGCAAGCAATTGGGTGCGATTCAAAGTTTAATGGGAAGCTATTAGAAGGTTTTAAATAAGAAAGTGATGGAAATATCATTATGATTCCTAAATTCAACCTGACTTGTGAAGTGAGGAGAGACAGTAGGACAGCTGAAGAATCTGAGTGTTTAGGTTAGGATGCAAGTTTGAAAGTCTTACAGGAAAGATGATGATTGAAGAAACTGGTGATGTTGGCAGCACTTACAGCTTGTTGATAAGGGAATCATTTGAATATTTAGGACAGAGGACCCTAGAGAGGAATGAGATATGAAACATGAGAAAACAGAAGAGGAAACAAATTTTGTTGTATGGTTAGTGAGTTTAGGATGCATAAATCACTCTTAGAGACAAATGTCAAGTTCTATGAAAAGCCAATGGTTGGTGAGAAATTTGCATGTTGTCATAGCACAATCCTCATTTTCAAAATAGATCAAGACAGCAATTGTTAAGTTCAAACTAAATATAAGTAGGGTAACCTCCATAGTCTCCCTGGAGCCTCCCCCATCCCAGGTCTCTAGCTAATCCTAGAGATGCCCTCCATCAATCTCATTCTCATTCCTAGCACTTTCCCACCTCCTCCTCACATCCAATCCCCATCCCCACTCCTTTCCTTACACCCTTTCCCACCCAGTTCTGTCTCCATCTACCTCCTATGATTATTTTGTTTCCCCTTCTGAGTGTGATTCATGTATCCTCTCTTGGGCTCATGTTATTAGTTTCTTTTGGTCTGTGGTTTGTAGCATGGTTATGCTGCACTGTATGGCTATAGCCCACTTATAAGTGAGTACATACTATGCCTGTCTTTCTGGGTTGGGTCTGGGTTACCTTACTCAGGATGATAGTCCATCTATTTGCCCACAGATTTCATGATGACTTTGTTTTTAATACCTAGACCTCCTCACATTTGTAGCAGAAATGCAGCTTGATCTTCATGTGGGTCCTCTAACAGTTGGAGCAGGAGATGTCTCTGACTCTATTGGCTGTTATTGGATCCCCTTCCCCTAACTGGACTGCCTGGTTGGGCCTCAGTGGAAGAGCATATGCTTATTCCTCCTGGGACTAGATGTCCCAGGGTGGTATGGTACCCAAGTAGGGCTTCCCCTTCTCTGAGGAGAAAGAAAGGGGAAATTGGGGGGAAGGGATTTGTGAGGGTAAGACTAGGAAGAGAGGAGGAGGAGATTGTGATCCTGGTACAAATTGAACTAAAAAATAAATTATTGAAAAAAAAAGTGGAACAAAAAGAAAGTCTTATTGTATTTTTGATATTATAGTATAAATTACATCATTTTTCCCTACAAATTTTATATTATGAGAAGGTAACCATTCTAATAGTTAGATCTAAAGCTGTCTGTCTCAAAGAAATCTGGAGCATCTACACCCTATGGCTCCATTATGGATCTAGCCATACTTTGGACATGCACTCAACAAGACCTCATAAATGGATAAAACAGAAAATTCTTTTATGTCATGTTTTGTCTAGTTGATTGTAGGTTGTAAACCAGTGAATATAAAGTAGATAGATGTGCCATCAATCTTGATAAGCAGACTATAAAGTTATGATAATAGAAATAATGACAACAAAGGGACAGGGCTACTTCTCAAGCTTCAATTTAATTAACAGTAAAGACTATGGGTGTACTAAAATACCTGAAGTAGATGTCTCAAGAACATCATGGAAGAGGGGTGGAAGAATCATAAGAACCAGATTATCAAGAAGTCCAATGTGAAATAATGTCTCCCAGAAGTGACACAGAAATTGCACTAGTGATACCTCAAAACTGTTGCTGCTTAAATAGCAGTGGAAACATGACAAAACCAATGGCCATGTCATTTGTGAAAGGTGAAAATCTCATGGAACCCCACCTCTGGGGAGTGGAAATAAAACTGCTTGTGACTGCCAAGAACAGTAGCACTATTTGCACCAAGGATAAGCTCCCTATTTCTTTATTCAATTCCAAATGGTCAGCCCTGAAAACATATACACAAGCAAGGTTAAACAGACTCAATGATTGTATTTATACATCTATGCATTTATACACACATATATACACACACACATATGCATTATACAATATTTAGATTATATAAATATAAACATGTAAGTCTCTCTATATAGTTATTCATTATATATGTACATATATACATATATATATGTATATGTATAAATATATATATATGCATATATATATTAAGAAACCATAGGCCATTTGAGATTCAGTGAGCAGAGGAGACATGGAATGTGTGGGAGGGGAACAATGGGAAATGATAAAATGATTATATTTTAATTAAAACATAAAAGACATTTTAAGGCAATATAATATATTTTTAATAAAAAGAAACATGAAGCAGTACCACAGGGATGCTCAAGGGATAAGAGTCCTTGCTGTGAATATTTGAGAACTTGCATTTGAGTTTACCACAATTATAGAAAGCCAAGTATGGATGCATATGCACCTGTAACCCAAATACTGCTCAGAATGAGGACAGCAGGATCACAAGGGCCAGGGTAGTTTCAGGTTCAGTGAGAGACATTGTCTCAAAGAAACATGACAGAGAATATATAATAGATTTGAGGATCATTAGCATACACAGGGCATGTGAACTAGGAGAGATGACAATACTTTTTAGAAATAGGAAAAATGATTCATAAAGAGAGTACATTACTCTGTTTTCTTTGACAGCAAGAATCATTTTTATTCATTGCTGTACTCTCTGACACAAGCACAATGTTTATGAACAAGTTAGACTGCATTAGATGGCATTAGGCAAGTTTCTGTGACAGGTCTCTCCAAACCTTCTGAAAGGCTCTGAGCTATGTTTCTTTCATTTCCATTTCATAGTTCAGAAAATTGATAAAAGCTTAGAATTGTTGCTGTTCTATTATATCTTTGCATCCAGTTCTCTCTGTATAAATGTTTAATTAAAGCTCATGCTGAAGAGACTTAATCCAAAAGTTTTAAGTATAATTCTGTATTTTAAAGTTTTGTAGTTACCATAAGAGCATTTTGTTGAAAAGACAACCAACTTCATTAATTCCTTTGGAAGCACCAAGACTGGCCAAATGTCAAGTTTAAGTCACCCAATTAATGTCAAGCATCATAGTCATGCTTACAATCTCATATCCCCCATATAAGCTCCTATTAGAATAGAGGTTTGCTAGAAATATGAAGATATAATACATGAATAGACATAATTAATTTTAAATTAATTTTTAAAGAATATATTGATGAATATAATTATATGCTACTTGTAAGAAAATAATGAAAACTCCATTTGGCATCAAATAAATGAACTTGTAGATTTTTGGTATACTGTTTTCATGTAATTCTTTTTAAATATATTAATATGTAAAAAGAATATAAACAGCCCCAATTAAAAATGAACCACAACTAAACACCAATATCAACTAATTTAGTCTGAAAACAATTCTTTAATGAACTCTGGTCATGGTACACACTTTAATAAATATCCTTTTATTTATTTTCCTAGTCCTGGGAAGGCTCAATTTAGAAACAATTAATTATCCTAATTAAGTGATACAATACCAGTAAGCAAACACTTGAAATAATAAATAATGAAGTTTGTAATCATTAACTATTCAATGATGTTAAGTGTTTTTCACTTATAGGATGCAACTTTACATGGATAAACATATCATAAATAAAATAAAAGGAATGCATTTTTTTAAGTCTAGAAGATATTTTAAAGTACATTCTCGATGAAGGCATTAATTCACTGATTCCGTTAGTGTTCTTCTCTAGAAAATTCACAAGGCATCTGAGATTAAGTGTTGCTTTTGCTGATATGTAGACAAGGCTGATCTTAAACTCATGATTCTTTTGTCTTTGCCTATAAGGTTCTGGACTAACCGATGTGTGTCGTTTTATACTTGATGAATATTCACTCTTGTATCTCACTTTAAAAAAGTGATCTTTAAAAAAGAACAAAGACGACATAGACAAACCAGCTATTATGAATTGATAAGTTCTGATTTTTTGTATCAACCTTGACTCCTGATAATGGTAGGAGCAGCTGTGATTGACATCAGCTTCATTCACCACATGTAAGGGTTTAGTAGTATGCCAAGGTAAAAATTTTTCATTCATTTGACAAAACAACAACAAACAACCAAAACAAAAACCAAAACCAAACAAACACAAGTACACAGGGCAAAGATTATCACCAGTTTTATGAAACTAAAACTTTCGTATTACAAATCTTTCTGCATTTATAGAAAGTTCTACGGAAATCATCAGGAAAGAACCTGTCAAGTCCTTAGTCGTAGGGTCACTAAATAGATGCTTTTCAGGATTTTTTTCACATTCAAAAGACCTGATATCCTGCTTTTCAGGCCTATAAAATTACCATTTTAATAGCATATATCCAATCAGGAACTACTTAGGTTCAGGAGAGAAATTGAAATAACATGGGGCATATTCAAATGATCATCAATGTTAATTGTTTAGAAAGAGTCTAGCTTCAGGTCTCACCACAACAACATATCTTGAGTAACAAATGAACCATCGTAGTGTTTACTGACTACACAATTAATGCAAGGCTGTGTTGTCCTAATGTACAATTGTAGTACAGACTTCCCAGGTTGCTGCATTCTTTGGCTTAGTGAATCCAACGTAAAGGAAAGTATAGTCCCAAAGTCCTACCTTTCCTTTCATGTAAACCCCCATCAGACCTTCTGTCTTGTTGTTAGCATTACATTTTAATTTTTTTCTATTTTATGTATACAAATGTTTGCCTGCATAAATGTGTATGAACTGTGTACCCACAAAGTCCAGAAGAATGTGTCAGATCTCACAGAACTGGAGTTATGGATGTGTTTTGAGGCACCCTGTGGGTGCTAGGCATTAATTTTGTGTCCTTTCTAAGAGTAGCAAGTATTATTAACTGGGGAGCCATCTCTCTAATACTGACATAATTACTTTTTTATATATAATTACTTTTTAACAGAAAAACCTGACTTATAGTACATTAGTGTTGTTAATTAGAACGAATCCCCTTTCAAGTTCATCTCTCTTTTAGTGGGTGGCAATATTTTGAGTGAATTATGCATAGATGATTCACCAGGTTGTTAGTTTAGGAAATAAAAGCTGGGTTATTTTGAGTATGTAGAAACAGTTTTAAAATAAATTGACACTTGTAAAATTATGATTATTTTCATTTATTACCTCAATTTATTAGTACTTCATGAAATTTCCTTATTTTGTCTTTTGTCAGGAAGAGGAAACTAAAGCTTAGAGAAATTGAAGAGTTTCATCAACATTAAATGGCAAGCCAAGAAATTGTTAAGGTTGGATTAAAATTCAGTTGTTCCTATGGCTCCTGCTTTGCACATATAAGACTATTAAAAAAGAATTTTTTTTGACATTTAAAGCAGAACACAACCCACAAATCACCTGACCAGGACTCTTGGGAACTTGCAGAGATTAGCGAACCTGCAGGAGTCTGACTTTGATTCTCTGCATATATGTTATGGCTGAGTACCTTGGTGTTCTTGAGGGAATCCTAGAAGTGGGACGTGGGGTTGTCACTGACATTTTTGTCTACTTGTGGGACCTTTTTCCAGCTACCGGATTGCCTTGTCCAGTGTTAATGTGATTGTGTGTGCCTGTTCTTACTGTATCTTGTTGTGTCTTGTCTGTGTTTGGTTGATGTCCCTGGGAGATCTGCTCTTTTCTGAAGGGAACCAGTGGTTGGGATATAATATATGAGAGAAGATTAAAATATATAACATTTGCAGAAATGAAAAAAAATCCTGTTCTGTCCTTTATTGTTTGTTTTCCTTGGACCTGAAATGCTAGTTCCTCTGTTGTTGTTGTTGATGTTGTTTTTCCACATTTTGTTTCAAATATCAGTTAAAGAAGTCCTTTCCTTTTACCATCTGTCACTTATATAATAAATAAAACCATTGAGCAGTTTTGGATGGACTCATTGGAAAGAAGTCCTGATTACCACACCCAATTATCCTATTAATTTTGAAAAAGACAGAGAGGATGTTATTCAAGCTCACCAGTGATGGTTTGGGCTACCTCCTCAGAGGGGCTAATGATGATAGTAGGAGTTCAAAACTGGTTAGGGAGTTTAGAGTAAAAACCAATGAGTTTATTTTATGACTGAAAGCATTTCTCTTAGCATTTTCATCCTTTCCACAGGGAAGAGACACCAGACATGCTTGGTACCTCTGATCACTCAACTGATTACTAAATGATTTTGGAGGGACCTCTTCAGAGAGAGTGACATTATAGCAGCAATTAAGTCCTGTGAGAGGAAAACTCCTGGTTAAGAGAATAGAGTCCCTAGCCTTGATGAAGATCTAAGAGTCTAATTGTCTGGAGTCAATGAGGAGGCTAAGGCCCACCTCAAGGGAGGCTGGCTCGATTTAAGTCATGGTAAAGATTTGGGGTGAATAATTAGTTCTTTAAAGTGATAACTATCATTTCTTCAGAAAGAAATTGAAGAAGACATCAGAATATGGAAAGGTCTCCCATGCTCATGGATCGCCAGGATTAACAGTAAAAATGGCCTTCATGCCCGGAAGTGGTGGCACATACCTTTAATACCAACACTTGGCAGGCAGAGACATGCAGATTTCTGAGTTCAAGGCCAGTCTGGTCTACAGAGTGAGTTCCAGGACAGCCAGGGCTATACAGAGAAACCCTGTCTCAAACAAACAAACAAACAAACAAAATGGCCATTATATCAAAAGTAATTTACAGATTCAATGAAATTCCCATCAAAATTCCAACTCAATTCTTCAGAGATAGAAAGATCAATTTTCAAATTCATTTGGAACAACAAAAAACCCAGGGTATAAAAAATTATTCTCAACAATAAGAGAACTTCTGGAGGAATCACCATCCCTGACTTCAAGATCTACTACAGAGCAATAGTTGATAAAAACTACATGATATTGGTACAGAGACATACAGGTAGATCAATGGAATAGAATTGATGACCCAGAATTAAACCCACACACATATGGTCACCTGATCTTTGACAAAGAAGCCAAAACCATCCACTGGAAAAAAGACGGCATATTCAACAAATGATGCTCGCTCAAGTGGCAGTCAGCATATAGAAGAATGAAAATTGATCCATTCTTATTTCCTTGTACAAAGCTCAAGTCCAAGTGGATCAAGGACCTCTACATAAAACCAGAAACATTGAATCTGATAGAAGAGAAATTGGCAAAGTGCCTCAAACACATGGGCACAGGGCAAATTTCCTGAACAGAACACCAATGGCCCAGGCTCTAAGATCAACTGTAAACAAATGGGATCTCATAAAATTGAAAAGTTTCTTTAAGGCAAAAGACTCTGTCACCAGGACAAAATGGCAATATACAGATTGAGAAAAGATCTTTGCTAATCCTACATTTGATAGAAGGCTAATATCCAATATATACAAAGAACTCAAGAAGTTAGACTCCAGAGAAACAAATAACCCTATTTTTAAAAAAGGGTACAGAGCTAAATAAAGAATTCTCAAATGAGGAATCTCGAATGGCCAAGAAGCATCTAAAAAAATATTCAACATCCTTAGTCATCAGGGAAATGCAAATCAAAACAACCATGAGATTCCACCTCCCACCAGTCAGGATGGCTAAGATGAAAAACTCAGGTGACAGCAGATACTGGCAAGGATGTGGAAAAAGAGGAACACTCCTCCATTTCTGGTGGGATTGCAAGCTGGTACAACCACTCTGGAAATCTGTCTGGCAGTTCTTCAGAAGTTAGACAAAACACTACCTGATGACCCAGCTATACCCAAAAGAAAGATACTCCGACATTAAACAAGAACACATGCTCCACAAGGTCCATAGCAGCCATATTTATAATAGCCAGAACCTGGAATCAAGCCAGATGACCCTCAACAGAGGAATGGATGCAGAAAATGTGGTACATTTACACAATAGAGTACTACTTCACAATTAAAAACAATGACTTCATGACATTCTTACGCAAATGGATGGAACTAGAAAATATCCTGAGTGAGGTTACACAGTCACAAAAGAACACATGATATGTACTCACTGATAAGTGGATATTAGGTAAAAAGCTCAGAATACCCTGACACAACTCACAGACCATAAGAAGGTCAAGAAGAAAGACCAAAGAGTGGACTTTCATTCCTATTTAGAAAGCTGAACAAAATGTTCATGGGAGATAGAAGTTGGGAAGGACTTGTGAGGAAGAGAGATGGGGGGAGGAAAAAAGGGAGTCAGGATCAGCTGTTGGAGGAAACGAGGGAGACGTACAGAGTGTCAGAAAACTGAACAAAGGTGTGTAGCAGTGGGGAATGGGGAACTGGTTATAGCCACCAAATGTCCCAAATGCCAGGAAAGCAGGAGGCTCCCAGGACCCAATGGGGATGACATCATCTGAAATACCCCAAAAATGGGAGAGAGAACCTGTAGAGACCCTATTCAGAGGTCAGGCATAACCCCTGGTTGAGGGATGGGGCCACCCACCTATCTCAAAAATTTTTAAGCCAAAATTTCTCCTGTCTAAAGAAATACAGAGACAGAGAGTGAAGCAGAGACTAAAGGAAAGGCCATCCGGAGACTGCCCCACCTGGGAATCCATCCCATATGCAGCCACCAAGCCCAGACACTATTGCTGATGCCAAGAAGGGCTTGTAGACAGGAGCCTGATGTAGCTGTCCTCTGAGAAGCTCTGCCAGAGCCTGGCCAATACAGAAGCAGATTCTTGCAGCCAACCACCAGAGGAAACATGGGGACTACAATGAAGGAGTTAGGGGAAGGACTGCAGGAGCTGAAGGAGTTTGCAACCCCATAGGAAAAACAACAATATTAACCAACCAGACCTCCTAGAGCTCCCAGGGACTAAACCACCAACCAAAGAATACACATGAAGGGACCCATGGCTCCAGCTGCATATGTAGCAGAGAATGGCCTTATCTGGCATCAGTGGGAGGGGAGGCCTTTGGTCCTGTGAAGGCTTGATGCCCCAGAGTAGAGTAATGCTAGATCTGTTAGGCAAAATGGGAGTGGGTGAATGGTAGGGGAGCCCCTTCCTAGAAACAGGGGTGGGGGTGATGGGATAAAGACTTAGCAGAGGGGAAACTTGGCAGGTAAATAATGTTTGAAATGTGAATCAATAAAATAAACACTAAAAATCTAAGAAAAATGATCACTTCTTCACAGACTTCTCATTCCTAGGACAGCAGCTTATTAGTCCACAGCCATGAAGTTTCAGAATTCTGCCCACTATCCTGAATTATTCAGGAAGATATAACCTCATGTTTTCTTCTTTCTACCTCTTTTTAAAGCACACTTTCACTTATACTGTGTGTTTTGCCAACATTTTGCGCTTTTTACTCTTTCTCTAACCTACCCTTTCCTACCATGTGTTTGCTCATCCACCATGTTTCTAAACTCCACGCCAGCTCAAAACGTCATGTTTTCTCCCCTATAACTTCTCTGGGTAACTTGCCTGCCCTGAGAAATTTTCTTTTAAACACTAATAAAAAATATCCTCAAGATTAGAAATGAAAGTCAAATACCAATATCAAATTTTAATATATGAGAGTATATTCTAACTATATAGTTACATATAAAATTATCAGATTTTGTATTCAAGATAAAGCATTAATATGCCATTAATACTACCACACAGTCAGTCACTGTATTTGCCACAAAGGTTCTCATTGAAAGATGGGGTTGATTATTTTATTTCTGTTTAACTGTTGACTGTTTCCTTCTAGTGGGGACATTCAATGAGTAGAGTATAAATTTGGAATAGCATATATTTGTTTGATGTCTCTATTAGTCCCTGGATGGGTGAGCTTTATTAAGTTATTCAACCTAAGTGCAGTAATGTGCTCACTAGAAAGATAGAAATCCACATGATTTCACTATTGGGTAATAGAATTCAAGCCTCAGCACAAAGTAAAATAAAATAAATACTGCTTGGAGTTTGCATAAGATGCAATTTCTTAAGCAAGACACATAATTTTGCAAAATTAATTTGTTTACAAAGAAGAAGAATGCAAGTAGCACTGTGTTAATAAACTGGCTCCCTGGAAAGAAGAGAAAAGCTTAGTTGGTAGTGTTTGCTGATTCCAGGAATACAAACGCTCCCCAGTATCCTATTTCAGTCAATCAGCTACCCTCATCAAGTGCCTGATTCTTTGTAATGTGTTCTTCTTAGCCAATAGAAACTCATTTCAGCCCCCAATGAGTATTCAATGGACCATCTTCCTTTCCAGTATCTTCCATGATCAAAAAGATGGAAGAAACAAGCATAAATTGCCTACTAGAATTTTACATTTGAAGGATACATTTCCTATAAACAAAATGCTTTTTTAGTCCACATTTTTACCAAAGGTGATATTTATCCTATTTAGTAGCTTTATAAGCCATACAAGATGTGAAAACATGTTGTATCTTTCAAAGAACTGCAGTCAGTTTGATACACAGTATCACATTGCTATTGTACCTTAGGAATTACACTATGAATAGAATAGAATAGAATAGAATAGAATAGAATAGAATAGAATAGAATAGAATATTCTTAGAATATCGATGTGTTTTTAAAAGTCCCAGGAGAAAAAATAATATACATGCTGTGATCAATACACAGACTAAAACAGTCAATCTAGAGAACATTAATTTTCCAGTATGCTTCATGGACTTCTCTTGAGGCTAAAGAAAATCAACCATATTTCAAGATATCTTATTAAACATTTCATTTATCCTTTGCCATCTAAGCTTTGTGTTTTTCATTTTTCCTTTTCAATATCATTTTCAAATTCATAAAAATGCCAGTTTTACTTCATATTTTTATCTACCTTCTTTTCAGACACTTGTTTCAGTTTTACCCTTTTACATTAAATCTTCACTATTCTTTCAAGCAATTTCTCTTCTGTTAATGCAATTTTATGCAACAGAGGTGGTTTTCTACTTTCTTATTTTGTTTTTGGGTCAGAGGCATTCCCAGGAAAGATCTTAATACTTCAGCCTTATGAATACTAATAAATGAATACATTCATATAAGTAACATCTTAACTACAAACAAGAATTTGTTCATCAAGCCAAAATGTTCCTCATGCTATGTTGTATTGCTTCTGCAGTATACAGCAATTATTATGATTTAATACAGATGAGTTCATTATATTTTTAAATGTTTATCATACTATTACATGTTTGTGTGTGTGTGTGTGTGTGTGTGTGTGTGTGTGTATTTATAATTGAGCAAAGGACAATGTGGCAGGAGATGGTCCTCTTGTTCAACTAGGTGGACATCAGGGACTGAATAGAAGCCATCAAGTATAGCAGCAGTGCCTATATGCTTTGACTCATGTTGTTGGTCCTTCTTTAGTCTGCTCCTCAATTCTAGTAGTAATCATTCACTATAGGTATGGAATCATATAGTGTGACTGATTTTTAAAAATTTAATCTACCTTTAAGGTTATTTATAGACTTTAACATTTTATTCCCATGCTAAAACATACTATTTTGTAACATAGCACATTGTTGATATATTCTGTGAATAGATTTTTGGGGTTATTTTTTGTTTACAGCTTGTGGTATTCATCAGAGTAGTATTTTCATAAATATTTTGGTTCAAATATTGTCTAAGATATATCCCCATGCTTTAAAGATAGGATTACTAGGTAGGATATTGCTAGATATCAGGTTAGTTACATAAATAATATTATGAGAAATAACCAAACATTTCCTAAAGTGGTACAATATTTTCATATTTACCAATTACATCATGGTTGATATTCCTGGCTTTGTAAATCTGCAATTCAATGAACACATTGTTGTATGTTATTTTACTTTTAAGTGTCCATTTATTAGAAAACAAACACTCTGGTTGATTATTTTTCAGGTCTACTTTTACGTGATTTTTAAAACCTTTGTATGTCAGTGGAATTTTAGTATCTCTATTCGTTAACACTGGTCATTTTTGTTTTTCCTGATCTGTAGGCATTTCTTGTATATTCAAAGTACTGATTTTCTATCAGGGACATGGATTGCATATTCTCACATTATTTCACTGTTCCCATCACATCCATAGTCTTTTGAAATAAGTAGTAGACCTTTCAAACCTTTTTGAAGTCTAAAGTTTCAAATAGATTGTGATACACATCCATACTTATACTCCATAAGTATGTGTGTGTGTGTACATACTCACACATGGGGTATATATGGGATTGAATATATGGATATATATATGTATATATATACATATACATATATACATATGTATATATATATGTATGTATAAACCCATATATGTATATGTACATATATCATTTATATGTGATAGATGAATAATTGTAGAGAAAGAGGCATAATTGCATAGATATTAATAGAGACAAAGACTGAGTACAGAGATGGTGAAGGGAAAAAAACTGTTTTAGGAAATATTCACATATACATATGCATTTATTTACACTCTGAAACCTCTCTGGAGGAGAGAATATAATGGAAATAAAATTATAATAAGATTTGCTGAGTATTATTAAGTAATACAAAAGGAAATATTTTGAAAAGACATCACCAGGGTACTTCAAAGTGGAGGCAGGGCAGATATCCGTGTGGGTCCTACTCCAATTTGCTCTTAATGTTCTGATTACTCTTATTAGTGTATAGTCTCTAAGTGTGGTCTGAAAAGTACAAACAGAATAAATGGTGTGTATGATTATCTGTTAAAAACTTTAGACTTCATAAATGGTAGAAACTTCTATTATTTGTTTCATTATTCACATGTTTGAAGGGAGAATCCCACAGTAAGTGACTAATACAGTATAGCTCTGTAGTTTCTATAACTGAATGTGGACTGCAATTGATATGGATCAACTTCTTCTGTAGTCTTTATAGAGTGTTTTGCTCTAAATTCTCATCATTTTTGCTGTCATGGATTAATTGGCAGATTTAACATAAATCCCTTTCCTAGAAAGGTCTAAGCCTGTAGGCATGGTTTCCACCTCAAAATAGCTTTCTGAACATGTTCATGCACAGTCATGGACTCTTCTGGGACATCTGACAAAAATAAGTGTTCTAAGTGCCAGGAGTAGGGCATAGTTTTCATCTAAATAAGACTCTTTTGGCGGTCCCTCTCTGATGTTTGTGAAAACCAAAGTCAAACATGGCTGCTGCAATATAAAATCATCCATTGTGGGCATCAACATTATTGACTTGACTACACACCAGTTCACTTTGTACTTTTGATTCACTGTCAGATCAAACATGATGGGTAAGGAGGTCTTATGGAGTGGCTGCTTGTTGGTGAAGAACTCATGTCCATGTCAATTTGGCTACTTATGTATTGTGATGATTTAAATAGCAATGGCCCATTTAGGATTATGTTTGAATACTTGGTCCTAGTTGGTAGATTTGTTTTGGAAGAGTTAGGAAGTATGATCTCTTGTTGGAGGAATGATAGCGCCAGGGCTACATTTGAGGTTTCAAAAGAAATATGCTATTTCTAGTGTTTATTTTCTCTTTGTCTCATAGTGATAGATCAAGAGGAGAGCTCTCAACTTGCTCCCACTATGCAAATCCTGGACTTAATCCTTCTTAAGGCAAAAGCCAAATTATGCACGTCCTTTTATAAGTTGCTTTGGCCACGGTGAGTTTTCACAACAATAGAAACGTAAGAAAGATATGCCTTCTGCCTATTTTGTGCAATTAGAAAACATTCCCATTTTATTACTGATGGCTGTTGAGTATACACACTTTGATTAAGTAATTACCACAGGATACACTTTATAATAAATCATTCTTAAAGAATCATCTAAAAGAATTTAAAGTTGTACTTTGAACTTTCTTTTTCTATGAGGGCACAGTTTTATCAAATGGTATGTTATAGCACAAAGCATACAGAATGGCTTTGTTCCAGAACCACGTGTAATTTTCTCACATAGTTATCCCATAGTTCTCACATTGTATAGCAAGTTCACCATCAGTGAAACTTCCATAATGTTAAAACTTCTGTATCTTGGAGTTCATTCTGAAGGTGTGTTTCTTTGGGTAAATTTGATAGAAATTTCCCTTCTGTTCACAATGGTGCTTGTCACCAGGTATATAGCTCAGCAATAGTTCTATGGATCTTTAACATGTGGCATTTCATATTTTGTGGAATGTAGCTATCTGCATAGCTTGTTTTGTGCAACTGTAGTGATAAAGGAGGAAGAAATGAGAGATACCCATACAGAAAAGCTGGGATCAGGTGAGTTATGTGCTCTGATGATTTGCAAACACAAACCTGAAATACAGTGTTCTTATTATACAATTTGAATAAGGAAAGGTAGGTTAGCCCATTTCAGTACGAGGTCTCTATTGGGGAGTACTCGATTTTCAGCCATCAGGTTGGAGAAAACAGCAGTTGATAGTTTCAAAATACAATGTCCTTGAGGATGGGAAAGTTACAGTTGATAAACATTGCCTTGCTTTTATCAACAAAATGGATTGAGTCTAGACAACATCCATTACCAACCATGTAGCTCATAAAATCATAACTGGATGCCTACATAGATGAGATATCCTATTTTATCCTTAATCATCCTGACCATAAAATGACAACCAAAATGAAAATCATTAAAATTGTATAGGCTCACCCCAATATGTTTGCAATATTTTCAGTATCTTTTCTGCCCCTTTATTACCCTTCATGAGTTAAATGACATTATATAACTCATGAATGTGCTAATTTATAGAGTGATCAAACGGTCCATGTATCTGCTAATATTCTTAGTATCTCTGAAGCAGATGTGAGAAAAATCCCATTGTTATCTCCTCCCCAAGAACGTATTTTCTTTCCCTCTGGTTTTCTTTAAATTAAATAGAATGTATTGTCACATCCCATAGACAAATTATTCTCATAACATGGCAGTTACATGTGAATCTATTCTTTCAATGAAATTTCAAAATACATTTTTTATCTCATTGCTATAGAGGCTGGAATGAAAAATGTAGGATCAGCTCACCCTGATTTCATTAAATACCTGACACTGGCCCTAATATTTGCTACATTGTCATCTCCTTGTCCCTACATAGCATGAGTTATGACAATGTTTTCATTTACTTATTTTCCAACAAGGATGAAGTGTAGCTGCATTGGCTTATTGTAATATATCTTACTTTATAGATTCAGATCTCAATGAGAAATGGCCCATTGGGAACTGATCAATAAGGAAAAGCAGTTTTTAGATCAATACTAAACTGAATTTAATGGTGACTCCATTTATTATTAGGATTCATAACTGGATGACTCTAACAGAAGTGTCATGATGCCTTTGCTTGGTGTAGTATGTCTTTTCAGACAGCCATTGTAGGTCCTTAAAATATCTGACTATTTTCTATCTGGCATGCAACTGAGTACATGCAATCTCTTTGGGAAATAGGTTAAACTTACTGCAGTGCATACTTGTTATGATGTTTTATAATTCTTTCTCCTAGGCAAATTGACAGTTCCATAGTCAATAAGTGGCAAGTCTAGGAATATCACAATTACTTATCAAGTTTTTACTCTTGTAAATTATTTTAACCCCGTTATTATTGTTCTTTATCTATATGTTCTTTATCTATCTATACCTTTATGTCTGTCTGACAAAATAATTATATTCATCTGTCTGTCTGTCTGTCTATCTACCTTCTAGTTTTCTATATTTTGTCACTTACATCGACTATGTAATCTATCCCCTGGTGGTACCCTACTGCAACCCATCTCTCCACTGATAGAAATAACATTCTGTATTAAACAAGATATCCAAAGAAAAGATTGTCCATTTTGAAAGTCTCACAGCAGATGGCAATACATTTGTACCTGCATTATCTTCCTAAATAAATGACTGACTCTTCCCCCAGAAATAATACTGTAGATTCACATCTAGTTCCCTAAATAGCTAAAAGTAGAATATGCCTATTTAATTTCACTTTTCACTGTAAAACAAAATAAAATTTATGTTTACAAATAGATACTATTTCCTAAAGTTTTATTTTATCAACTTTAAAAAAAATGTTTTTGAGAGTGAGAGAGTCCTGAGGCTTTCAGTTTATCTGCCCTTTAGTATATGAATAAGGTAATTTTAAACACTTTACATTTCTACAACATGATTTTTGTGATTCTTATTTTTTCTTTCTATCTTTCCTTCTCCTCTTTCTCCATCTTATCTTCCTATGTTTACCCTTATTCCTTCCTCACTTCCTCTCTGATTCTCTGCCTTCCTGTCCTAATTCTCTCTCTGTCTTTTACCTCTTCTGTGTTAGGTTCAGAGGTATTCAGCAATTGTGCACATATAGCCAGCGCCCAACAAATATTCCATGCCCCAATTTCCTTTGAATCTCTCCTTTTTTTTTAATAATCAATGGTACTTGATCAACATCAATAATTGTATAATTGTATACTTTATTTCAATGAATTTAATTTTCATATTTTATCTTAAAGTAAGTTTTATTTGTTCAATATTTTGTTTTGTTTTGTTTTGTTTTTGTATTTTTGTTTTTTTTTTGTTTTTGTTTGTTTGTTTGTTTTTTCGAGACAGGGTTTCTCTGTGTAGCTCTGGCTGTCCTGGAACTCACTCTGTAGACCAAGCTGGCCTCGAACTCCGAAATCCACCTGCCTCTGCCTCCCAAGTGCTGGGATTAAAGGCGTGCACCACCACCGCCCAGCTTGTTCAATATATTTAACAGAAATAGTTTATGAAGTTTTTATTGTGAAGGAAGCATTTTAAAACTATTTCAAATTTAACAGTAAGCCTGGGCTTTAATCTTTTTCTCCAAAAATATTCTGTTCATATATTCTTTCCATTCTCACTTGAGGAGAAAGTAGTTCTTTTATGATGACACAATATGCTTGGTGTGCTCTTTTTCTGGCTATTGAAATACCTTGGAATTTTGTGGAATTTTATGGAATATATGGAATTTTAGAGCTTTTATATTGTTTGAAAACTTCATACATGTAAATATTGTCCTTTGATAAAATCTGCACCTCATTCTCTCCTCTTCACTTTCTTCACTATATTCTACCACTACTAAGGAGCACATTATGAAAAATTACACAGGTATGGTATGTATGACAAATTACACAGGTATGTGATATGTTTTTTCTATGTATTGTATAATACTCATATAAGATTAGATGTCCACATCAGGCTTGCTTGCTTCCTTCCTTCCTTCCTTCCTTCCTTCCTTCCTTCCTTCCTTCCTTCCTTCCTTTTTTTCTTTCCTTTTTTCTGCCTTTCTTTCTTTTCTCTCTTTCTTATTCTTTCTTTCTTTCATTCTTTCTTTTTAATAATAATGTCATACACATAGGTCAGCATTTCCTCACATCACATGATTCTCACCTTGGCATCTACTATCTAATGTCTTATTCTCTAATTTTATGATATTACCATTTTTGTTTTCATGTGTACATTCTAAGATTTATTTGTCTTTATGGTCTCGAGCCTCTTTTCATCTAGCAAAATGATCTTTGTCTACATCTATGTTATCACAAGTGGTAAAGGGTCCTTTTAAACTGAAGAGTATTGCATTATGCATATGGTCCTTTTCTTCAGTATCAATTTATCAACTGATGAACACTTAGGTTGTTTCTCTTTCTTTGAAATGGTAAGCATTGCTTTATTGCTACTGTAGATACAGGTGTATCATTTAGATATTTAATTTCTTTGAGAACACACCTAACAGTCAAATTTCTAGACAATATAATAATTCTACTTATACTTTTGAGGAATTTTTCTATTGGCTGTAATTTCTTATATTTCTGCTAAGACTATGCAACAGTCCCTTTGTCCACATTCCTGCCAAATCTCAATATCATTAGATTTTGGGAAGTTCATCCATTTTCTTTTCTTATTGAAAATAAATTTTTCTCTTATATTCTATATCAAAAATACAGTTAACACTCACTGCACTCCTTCTAACCACCTATACCCTACTCCATAAATTCACTGCTCCTCCATTTCTCTTCAGTAAAAATGCAGGCCTCCAAAACTTGTCAGTCAAGCAGGATAGTATAAGATTCAATAAGATAGTGCAAAATCCCTCATATTTAGGCTAGAAAAGGCAACCCAATAGAAAAGAAGTGTCTCAAAAGCAGGCAAAAGAGTCAGAGATACACCAGTCCCTATTGATAGGAGTACCACCAAATCACCAAGCTAACAGCTGTCCACCGAGGAGGACCTGGTATAGAACCATGCTGGCTACATGCATAACACTTTATTCTCTGTGAGCCTATGTGAATTCTGATTAGTTGATCCCATGGTCTCTGGTCTCTGGGTGTCTTCATACCCATGACTCCCAGAGTTTGTCCTACTGCTCTTCTGTGGGGTTCCCTGCTTCTCTGAGGGGAGGGACCCAATGCAGACTTCCAATTTAGACTCTACAAAGTATCTGGCTCTGAGTTTTTTCATCTAATCCCATCTGCTGCCAAGGAAGCACCAATCTATGAGTACAGCAGAATACTATTAGGAATCATTTCCTTGAATGTTTATTTAACTGGTCGTATTTGGCTGTACCCTACCTACATCTCTGGGTTATCTAGCCACTGGTTTCTGGACATCCAAGCACAGTTGGGCATGGGCTTTCTCTTGGAGAGAGGGCCTCAAGTTAAATCAGACATTGATTCTCCATCATTGTCACATCTTTCAGGTAGGGCAGAAAGTAGGTGGAGTATTTTGTGGCTGGGCTGGTGTCTTAGTTTCTCTTTCTGTAGTCTAGAGGGTACAATCTTGTACTAAAGAGACTAGAATCTAGGGATGAACGTTCCAAACTTGTACTGGCCTGAACTCAATATCTATGTTCAATGAGCTGAGGGGAAGTTGTCCTATGCAATAGGATCCAGATGTCAGTTTTCAAAAGGCAACATTCTGTTCTAGCATCAGCTTTGGTTGTTTAGGGATCTCCATGAAAACTCCTTGGCCAGCTACTCAATGAACTAAAACACCAGACACAGCCTTAACTAGTTACAAAGGATGGCCAGTTCAGAGTCCATATCCTCCATTACTGGGAGTCCTCATTAGGGCCATTCTCATAGATTAGAGGAAATTTCAACTTCATGAGGTTTCCTTACTCCTCCCAAATTTCTCCCAATTCCTGTTGATCTTCCCTGTACTTTTTCCTTCTATCCCTCCACTCCTCATTTCTCCTGTTCCAATAACAGAATTTATTCCATTATCCATTCCAAGGAAGATGCATGCTTACCCCTATAAACCTTTTCTTTACATAATCTCTCTGGTTTTATTGACTGTAACTTGATTATCATTTACTTAAGTGCTAATATCCATTTATAAGTAAATACATATTATATCTGTCTTTCTAGGTCTAGATTACTTCATTCAAGATAATAATTTTTTCTAGTTTAATCCATTTGTCTGCATATTTCATGATATCATTATTTACCACTGAATAATACTACATTGTGTAAACGTACCCTGGAGGCATCCATTTTCAAATGGATGTGGTAATATTGCGGTTTTGTTTTGTATCTTCTTAATGATTAATGGTGTTGAATATTTTCTTAAATATCTCTTATCTATTTGTATAGTGTATCATCTTTTGAGAAATGTCTATGCAGATATAGTACCATTTTAAGATCATATTATTTTGAACTTTGCTATAGAATTTTATTGCTATTCATTATGTTCTCAAATTATCTCATTATATACACACACACATATTTCATGTATGTTATTTTATAGGTTTTCTCTTTGCTTTGAGATAGTTTCATTTGTGATGCTTGGGTTTTTAAGCAAGATTTAATCCTTATTTTTCCCTTGTATTCAGTGTTTTGGCCATTTTGAAGTTTTGACACTTTTTTTTTCATATCTTCTAGTATTTATGTAATTTCAGCTATTATAAATCTCATTATATTATTATAAATCCTCGGTACTCTTGATTTGATTTTTATTACACGTATAGAGGAACTTAACACTATTTATGTGGATGTCCAATGTTCCATTGATTGAAAAGGATTACAACTGACCTGTTACCATGGATGGGGATAATCTCATGGGGCCTCAATCATAGACAAAGTATATAGACTACTAAAGAATACTAAGAGTGTGAGAAATGGTCTTGCCCAGAGAAACATTGCTTAAATTTTATTCATTGTCAAGTGGTTTTACAAGTAAATTATAAAGACTAAACTGGTTGTATTTATATATATTTAGATTGTATGTTTATATGTGTGTGTGTGTGTGTGTGTGTGTGTGTGTGTGTCTGTGTAATAAACACCAAAACATAGATACATAGGAGATGATATGTAGGAAAGTTTGGAGAAAGTAAAAGGTTATAATTTTCTCAGTGCATGTGCTCAACACCTTTGCCAGCTGTAGACACATGTTTTTCTATAGGCTGACTATCTGTTCCAGTGATCTGAGATGTTATTTCATGTCAATAAAAAGCTGTTTTAACCAACTGAAATTTCAAAGTCAGAAAGCATAATTCTGACTTTAATATTTCATGTAAATGGAATTAGGCAACATCTATCTTTGTAAATTCAATTTATCTGAGGGTACATGAAGAATCAATTAGATATATACATATATATTTATTTTTCTACCATATGCAAAATCTGTGGTAACTATAATTATATTCTGTTTCAATTGTTCTAACTTAATTTGAGCTTAGCTAGATTCAATTAATGCACTCATAAGTTTATTCTTGCCTTGAAATGTGGCAGGATTTTCTTTCTAGAGGGTGATATAATTCTACTGGGTAATATACAACATCTTGTATGTTCATCCAAAGATTGATAATGAATTGATTTCATATCTTGGCTAGTTTGAATAATGTTGCTATCAATTTGAGAGTCCAGATGTCTGACTCCAGTGTGGGATTGATGGAGCATAAAATAGTTCTACTTTTAATTTTGGAAAAACATGTTCCTTATTTAACTATACATGCTACAGGAGTAATGTACCTTTCTACTAATGACTTGAAATGATTCCCATCTCTTTCGTCTTTTTAAGAATGACTTTTGTTCCCTCTCCCCTCCCCCTGCTCGCCACCCCACCCTCTCCTGCTTTTTGTTCTTGTTGTTGTATTATTTTTTGGGGGGGGAGGGGAAACTGGGAAAGGAGAAATCATACAACATGTAAATAAAGAAAATATCTAATTAAAAAAAGGAGAAGAAAAAAAAAAGAATGGCTTTTGTAACAACATCCAGATAAAGATGAAGAATCCACATGGAAAGCATTATGTGGATCTCACGTTTGTGAGAAGAGAAGGAACATTGAACAGAAAGAGAACTGAACTGCAGTTTCAAGATTGCATCATTTCAGAGAAATAGAATGTCTCAAGGTGAAGTTACTCCATGAACAAGTTCTATCTCTAGAAGAGTTTGTCTACCATTGGAAGCCACTTCGCTTAGTCCTTGTCTGGGAGCAATGCACATAGATAGAAGTATTTTTGTCTTGGTACAAACGTGATATGTACCTATAAGAGCAGAATCTTGACTTTTAACGCAATCAGCAAAAACTAAGCTGCACCAAGAAGTTTTATAACCATTTCTTTGATATGTACTTTTTTTTACTAAATATATTTATGATTCTTCTCTGATGTTACATGTTTCAATAGTTGTTTCTGCTTATTGATGAATAAGATGTAATTGCATGAATTTACAACAGTTTATGTATTTTCCTATACATAGACAATCTTGTTACTTCTAATCGGGAGCTGTTATGAATAACACAGCTGTAAAATACTCTTGCATGAATATTTTTATGGTCTTATGTTTTCAGTACTATTGAAATGACATAATTGTAAACTTTTAGGGTCATAAGACAGATGTAGGATGAGTTTTCCAAGAATTCACTACTGTGATTTGAATAAGGTATCCTTATAAGCCTTGGGGATTTGATATTTTCTGTTGGCAACATTGTTTCAGTGGGCTTAGGGGTAAAGCCTTTTTGTAGAAATGTCACTTTGAGGCAAGATTTGAGAAATTAAATACTCATCCTCTTTCCAGCTTTCCTCTTCCTCCTCCGCTCCTGCTTAGTGTTCATGATTTGAGTTCTCAGCTGTTCCTGCTTCTATACTATACTTTGCCGCTGTGATGGCAGCTGGAATTCTTATCCTTCCAAAAGTATAGGCCCCAAATAAACTCTTCCTTCTGTAAGTTGCCTTGGTCATGATGACATTTCACAGCAATAGAAAAATAATTAATATAATCAATAACAAATTTCTGAATGTTTATCTTTTATGCATAATACATGATGGATATCAAGTTATCCTATACATAATATTTGGGTTTTACTTTTAACTTTTTTAAAATTGGCTATTCATTTGGACATGCACATTTATCTTAATATGGTTTTACATTTATGTTTTCTGGTAGCTCAAGTTATTGGGAAAATTACAAATGTAAATTGCTTAGTCTTTGTAAGTTAGTTTTTAAAATGTTTTTTTAAAAGTATTAATTAGTCTCCATCCATCTATTATAATTTCTTCTTTTCAAATAATACCATAATGTATGAAATAGGGGGTGCATGGACTGGGTTTAAATGTAATAAAAGACTCTAGGAAGGATGAAACTGTGTCCAAATGGGCTTTAAAGAGCAAGATGTGTGAAGTTAATTACTCAAGCCAAGTTAGATACACATTTGTCACTCTAAAATATAACACTACCATTTTTCCAGCATTAAAAAGTGCTATCTTTTGGTTTGTTATGTTGGGTGAATATCAGCAATATCAACAAGATGTGGTTAGAAGGTGTATGCATACCCCAATATTTGTTCAAATCTATAACAGTTTGGAGGTGAAGAACATGCTCCGGGCTTCCAGGCCAAGTTGACTTAGTTTCTGTGTTGTGAATTCTTTGTGGCTAAGGCATAGCTTCTAGGTAAGAATGGCTTTAAAAACGAAGACGTATTTTATAGCTTAGGCTCAGAGGCTTCAACACCACATCATTTGACTTTCCTTTTGGGGGGACCTGTGATGAGACAGGGTCATTGCAACATTGGCCATGAAAGAAACAGATCACCTCATGGTGTCTGGGAATTCATAGGCAAGTTTGCTCAGGCTCCTATAAAACTCTCAAGGACACACTAGTTATCAGTCTCTATTTTCCCTCAGTAGTCCCACCAACAGGGCAGTCTACATACCTAAAGTGAAATTGTTATCATATATCCACCCAAAGGAAAGTACTAACTTAGACTCACCAATAGAAAATAGGAATGACTTACATTCTACATATGGTCTTTTATTCTGTTCACGAGAACTTTCACACTTGTGTCCTATAATTTTATAACTAATTCCTTCTTCAAAATGTTTATTTTGTCAGTCAGTACTTTTATTTTTCATCTTTCCCATTTCGCTGCCATTATCTAACTATTACCACTTAGACAACACATTTACATCTATAATCTGATTATATTTTTTTACTACAGTTCTACAAATTAGGCAGAACAGAAATTTATGCTAATGAAATTTGAAGAAACAGATTTCACTGTAAATTTTAAGCTACAATATAACACCATGTAAATACCTTAGAAGTGAAATTATGTGGAAGTTTTAAACATTTCATATTTAACAATTTGTTTTGCTATTTGAGGAAACAAATCTTAAATCTAAATTTTACTTGCTATTTAACACTAAAATATGTAATTGCAGAAAACTCAAATGATTTCTCTGTTTAAGATATTGGGTGGCTTTCCCTATGAGAAAAAAAATTTTTTTTAATTCTCTTTTAAAATGCTATTCATTATGTACGTAGTTTCTTAAATTCAAAAAGTAAGATCATTTGCCTAAAATTGTTTAAAACAATATCATGTAATCTGTCTAAAAGTTATTCAACAACTTGTAAAAAGTAAAGTAAATATTCTTAGAACTAAACATTCTTCACTTGCTTGCTGCCACAAAAAATGGGACTTTTCTTAGATAAAATAAATTTATAAACTTGACTGTGAAGTTAGAGCTTCAAGCATTGTAATACATTTCTAATGAGTTCATTCAGAAGCCAGATAGACAAAGTGTGACAATAGATTTATAAAATAAACTGACAACAATATTTCTAATTTTCAAACTAATTAGGGTTTTAGAAACTGGGGTGTTATCATAAATAAAGTTTGATTCAGCTGCTATTAAAATATATACATTTGATTTAGTCTTAATATTTGCCAACATGTTGACTATGTGTAGTATTCTAACTTTTTGGTGGAATCATCAGACACGGATTCTTTTGGTTGAATTATGCATCTCAGTGCTCACTTTTTTGACATGTCTTCGCTATCTACTGTTTTCATGTACCTCCAAAGTTTCTGTACTGTGTTCCCTTTTGACATGTTACTCACTGACAGCCAGAGACCCTCAGAAGCCCGCTGCCTGACTAAAGCTGCCTTGGTATATATAATCGTGTGGTGCTGGGCTCAGGAAAAGCACAAAAAAGGCTCTTCAGTACATTAATATCTTACTGTACATTTGATAGCAGGGATCTATCAGTGGCCTCCAAAACAATAGAATGACATATACAGAAGGGGAAATGAGGGAGTAAGAAAGAGACTGGGAGAAAAATTTCAACATCAGTGCTGGTTCTTGAGATTTGGTGATAGAAGTAATAGCCCAGATAGGCATGAAGGAGAAGAGTTAAGGTAAAGAAATGAGAAGTCACCCTCCCTCCCCCCCACAGCCAGCTTTATAAAGGAATGATTTTTTAAAAATGATCTTTGTCTTGGCAGGGTTATTTTCCATGATTAATGATATTTTTATAGTACTTGGATAGATTCTGTAAGGACAGGGAAGCCATTACAAGCCATGTTTCTCTTTAATCCTACTTTACACCCACTGTGTGGTACAGCTATGCTCAGTTATGATTTTCTTTACCTTCCTGTATTTGGAAACAAAGATCTGGAATAAATATCAGCTTGGACAGAAGATGATACACATATAAAGTGTGGCCTGGGGTCACCATTCTCTCCTTGCAATTTTATAAGATGAGGCATTTCTTCCTTAAATGATATGAGAGAGATGTCATTCACTGCCAACTATATGTCATTTTGATAGCAAAAATATCATCACATTCTTGTATCACATATATTACAGATCCAAAGGAAACAGGGTGTTGACATTTTTCACTCAAAGATATAGGATTGATTGTCTCCAACTTTAATTTGTCTAAAAATACAAACGAGAGAAACACACAGTGACTGCCTCACAAATGACAGAGGCTAAGAGAAAGGCGGGAAGATTTTAGAAACACTACTTGTGAGACCTGCAAACCACACATATTTTTAAAAACCTAATGATAGTCTTGGATGTCTGGAATCAAAAATGAAGAGGCTCAAGTAATTCTCATGAGTAACATAGGAATGGATATAAGTGTCATTTCAGGAGGTTGAGTGAGGCACCATCTAGCTTGTATTTTCATGTCCTAGATTAGATTTCAGTTGTGGATGATTTTATTAGACTTACAGAATTCTAGAAAGCATATGAATACTGCTTATCATGTCTCCACTGGAGGTTTCTGAGAAGAGTATATCTGGCAACTGTCAAAAGTCAGCAATTCTGACTTTTGCCCTTCATCCTGCTCAGTTTACTTTGGAAGTTAAAGTTAAACTTCAAATTTCAGGGCATCAAGGAACCAGGAGACCTATCAGAGGCCTATGGTGTTATTATTCTGTTTCTTCACAGAGCATTGGATGCTAAATGAAACTCAGGAACTATAACAGTAATTCTATCATTCTGGTTATGACATATATTTTTTCTCTAGGAGTATACATGTCTTGTCAATCAATAAATTTTGCAAAGAGGATACAGGAATATGTAGACTTAAAGTTTTTAAAACCTACTTTTAATAAGGCTTCTCATATACTTCCACCTTACTTCTAGCTCACTGCCCAAAGGTAGGGCAAAAAAGATGGTAAATAGGACACAGGATAGGGACCTGTTTAAAAGTAATTTTTTTAGGAAGGTATGATTCCAATCTTTAATTTTGGAATACCAGCAGTCCAATTCAGTAGTATCAAGATACCAAACATGAATTTTCTCTTGAGTGACTGTCTAAGGCAGGACCAGCCAGGAACACACAGGCCATAGAAACAACAGAACAGCTGGGATGGACAGGGTCCCTCCTGCCTCCATCTGCACCCAGGAGGTGGGGCTGTTCCACAGCCCTCTGTTCACCATTCCTACCAGGAGAGAGTTTGTCTCCAGGGAGTGCTCTGACCCTGGGACTCAGGGGAGCTCACCATTTTTTCTCCGGGTGACTGTCTAAGGAGGGAAGAGCCAGGAGCTCATAGGCTGCAGAAGTGGCAGAGCAGCTTAGACAGCATCCTTCCAGCCTCCATCTGCACCCAGGAGGTAGGGCAATTCTGCAGTCTTCTGTGCACAGGTCTTGCCAGGAAAGAGCTGGTGTCCCAGGAGTGCTGACACAGGCATACATATCCACAGGAGGAACAAGCTCCAGTCAGAGACAGCAAGAATATCTAACACCAGAGATTACCAGATGGCAAAAGGCAAACACAAGAATCATATCAGCAAAAACCAAAGCTACTTGGCATCATCAGAACCCAGTACTCCCACCACAACAAGTCCTGGATACCCCAACACACCAGAAAAGCAAGATTCAGATTTAAAATCATATCTTATGATGTGGATAGAGGATTTTAAGAAGGACATAAATAACTACCTTAGAGAATTACAGGAGAATGCAGGTAAACACATAGAAGCCATTAAAGAGGAAACACAAAAATCCCTTAAAGAATTACAGAAAAACACAGTCAAACAGGTGAAGGAATTGAAGAAAACCAACCAGGATCTAAAACTGGAAGTAGAAACAATAAAGAAATCACAAAGGGAGACAACTCTGGAGGGGAGATAGAAAACCTAGGAAAGAAGTCAGGAGCCATAGATGCAAGCATCAGCAACAGAATAATAGAGATAGAAGAGAGAATCTCAGGGGCAGATGATACTATAGAAAACATTGACACAAAAATCAGAGAAAATGCAAAATGCAAAAAGCTCCTAACCCAAAATATCCAGGAAATCCAAGACACAAAGGAGAAGACCAAACCTAAGGATAATAGGTATAGAAGAGAGTGAAAATTTCCATCTTAAAGGGCCAGTAAGTATCTTCAACAAAACTAAAGAAGAAAACTTCCCTAACCTAAAGAAAGAGATGCCCATGAACATACAAGAAGCCTACAGAACTCTAAATAGTTTGGACCAGAAAAGAAATTTCTCTTGCCACATATTAGTCAAAACACCAAATGCACAAAATAAAGAATATTAACTGCAGTAAGGGAAAAAGGTCATAATGGCAGACCTATCAGAATTACACCAGACTTCTCACCAGAGACTATGAAAGCCAGACCTAAGAGAACACAAATGCCAGCCCAGGCTACTATACACAGCAAAACTCTCAATTACCATAGATGGAGATGGAGAAACGAAGGTATTCTATGACAAAACCAAATTTACACAATATATTTCCACAAATCCAGCTCTTCAAAGGATAATAAATTGAAAATTCCAGCACAAGGAAGGAAACTACACCCTAGTAAAAGCAAGAAAGTAATTTTTTTCAACAAAACTAAAAGATGGTAGCCACATGAAAAGAATTCCAGTTCTAACAACAAAGATAACAGGAAGCAACAATTACTGTTACTTAATATCTATTAATAACAATGGACTAAATTCCCCAATAAAAAGACATAGACTAACAGATTGGTTACATAAACAGGAACCAACACTTTGCTGCATACAGGAAACCAACCTCAGTGACAAAGACAGACACTACCTCAGAGTAAAAGGCTGGACAATTTTCCAAGCAAATGGTCCCAAGAAAAAAGCTGGAGTAGCCATTCTAATATCGAATAAAATTGACTTACACCCTAAAGTGATCAAAAAAGATAAGGAGGGACACTTTATACTCATCAAAGATAAAATCTACCAAGATGAACTCTCAATTCTGAACCTCTATGCTCCAAATGCAAGGGTATCCACATTCATAAAAGAAACTTTGCTAAAGTTCAAAGCACATTGTACCTCACACAATAATAATGGGAGACTTCAACACTCAACTCTCATCAATGGACAGATCATGGAAACAGAAACTGAACAGAGACACAGTGAAACTAACAGAAGTTATGAAACAAATGGATTTAACAGATAGCTATAGATCATTTTATCTTAAAACAAAAGTACATAGATTCTTCTCAGCACCTCATGGTACCTTCTCCAAAATTGACTATATAATCAGTTATAAAACAGGCCTAAACAGATACAAGAAGATCGAAATAATCCCATGCAACCTATCAGATCACAAAGAACTAATGCTGGTCTTAAATTCCAACACAAACAACATAAAACACACATATACCTGGAAGCTGTACAACTCTATACTCAAAAACTACCTGGTCAAGGAAGAAATAAGGAAAGAAATTAAAGACTTCTTAGAGTTTAATGAAAATGAAACCACAACGTATCCAATCTTATGGAACACAATAAAAGAAGTCTTAAAAGAAAAATTCATAGCTTTGAGTGCCTCTAAGAAGGAACTAGAGAGAGCATACACTAGCAGCTTGACAGCACATCTGGAAGATCTAATACAAGAAGAAGCCATCTTGCTGAAAGCATTCTACAGATTCAATGCCATCCCCATCAAAATTAATCTCAATTCTCCACAGAGTTGGAAAGAGCAATTTGAAAATTCATCTGGAATAACAAAAAACCTAGGATAGGAAAAATCTGTTCTCAACAAGAACTTCTGAGGGAATCATCATCCCTAACCTAAAGCTGTCCTACAGAGGAATTGTGATAAAAACTGCATGATATTGGTACAGTGACAGGCGGGAAGATCAATGGAATAGAACTGAAGATCCAGAAATGAACCCACACACCTATGGTCAATTGATCTTTGACAAAGAAGCTAAAACCATTCTGTGGGGAAAAAAAAGACAGCATTTTCAACAAATGGTGCTGGTCAACTGGCAGTTAGCTTGTAAATCAATCCATTCCTATCTCCTTGTACAAACCACAAGTACAAATGGATCAAGGATCTCCACATAAAACCAGATACACTGAAACTAATAGAAAAGAGAGTGGTGAAGAGCTTCGAGCACATACGCACAGGGGAAAAGTTCCTGACTAGAACAGCAATAGCTTATGCTCAAAGATCAAGAATTGACAAATGAGACCTCATAAAATTGCAAAACTTCTCTAAGGCAAAGTACACTGTCAATGGGACAACATGGCAACCAACAAATTGGGAAAAGATCTTTACCATCTGATGGAGGGCTAATGTCCAATACATACAAAGAACTCAAGAAGTTAGACTCCAGAGAATCAAAAAAACCTATTAAAAATAGGGAACATATGCCCAGGAGTGGTATAGCTGGGTCCTCCAGTAGAACTATGTCCAATTTCCGGAGGAACCGC
>NW_022196905.1:34758519-34796606 GCF_008632895.1 Mastomys coucha | reverse complement strand
GTTTTTTAGAGGGGAAACTGGGAAGGGAGAAATTTACATGTAAATAAAGAAAACATCTAATAAAAAAATAATAATAAAAAAATAGGGAACATAGCTAAACAGAGAATTCTCAACTGAGGAAACTTAAATGGCTGAGAAGCACCTAAAGAAATGCTCAACATCCTTAGTCATCAGAGAAATGATAATCAAATGACGCTGAGATTCTACCTCACACCAGTCAAAATGGCTAAGATAAAAGACTCAGGTGACAGCAGATACAACAAGAAAATGCAGAAAGAGGAACACTCCTCCATTGCTGGTGGGATTGCAAGCTGGTACAACCACTCTAGAAATCAGTTTTGCAGTTCCTCTGAAAATTGAACATAGTACTACCTAAGGACCCAGCAATACCACTCTGGGGCATATACTTAGAAGATGGTCCAACATGTAATGAGACACATGTTCCACTATGTTCATAGCAGCCTTATTTATAATAGCCAGAAGCTGGAAATAACCCAGATGTCCTTCAATAGAGGAATGGATAGAGAAAGTATGGTACATCTACACAATGGAGTACTACTCACCTATTAAAAACAATGAATTTATGAAATTTTTAGACAAATGGATGGATCTGTAGGATCTCATCCTGAGTGAAGTAATCCAATCACAAAAGAACACACATGGTATGCACTCACTGATAAGTGGATATTAGCCTAGAAGCTCGGAATTTCCAAGATACAATACACAAACCACATGAAACTCAAGAAGAAGGAAGACTAAAGTGTGGATACTTCGATCCTTCTTAGAAGAGGGAACAAAATACCCATAGAAGGAGTAACAGAGACAAACTATGGAACAGAGACTGAAGGAATGACAATCTATTGACTGCCTCACCTGGGGATCTATCCCATACACTATCACCAAATTCAGACACTATTGTGGATGCCAACAAGTGCTTGCTGACAGGAGCCTGATATAGCTTGTCCTGAGAGGCTCTGCCAGTGCCTGACACATACAGAAGTGGATGCTCACAGCCAGCCATTGGACTGAGCACAGGGTTCCCAATGACGGAGCTAGAGAAAGGACCCAAGGAGCTGAAGAGGTTTGCAGCCCCATAGGAGAAACACCAATACGAATCAATATGAACTAACCAGTACCTCCAGAGCTCCCAGAGACTAAACCTCAAACCATTGGGATCCCTGGGATCAGTCTGACAGTTGGCTGTGAATATCTGCATCTGTATTGGTCAGGTACTGGCAGAGCCTCTCAGAGAACAGTCATACCAGGCTCCTGTCAGCAAGTGCTTCTTGGCATCAGCAATAGTGTAAGGGTTTGGTATTTGCAGATGTGATGGATCCATAGGTTGGGCTGACTGTATAGGGCCTTTCCTTCAGTCTCTGTTCCATATTTTTGTCCCTGTCTTCCCTTTGGACAAGCACATTTCTGGGTTAATTATTTTGTGATGGGAGGGTGGCCCCATCCTTCAACTGGGGGCCATACCTATCTACTTGAGGTGGTCTCTACAGGTTATACCTCCCCTGTGTTGGGTATTTCAGCTAAAGTCATCCCCATTGGCTCCTGGGAGCCTCTCACTTCCCTGGAGTCTGGGACTTTCTAGTGACTACCTATAGTTTCTCATCCCACACTGGTACATATTTCTGTTCAATTTTCTGACCCTCTGTACTTTTCTTCTGACCCTTCCAATACTTGTACCTGCCCCCCACTCCCCAGAGTTTATGGAGGCCAATGTTGTAGAGAATTCAGTGTTCAGACTCATACAAGAAGGAACCTCTTCACTTTCTCCTAAAGACACTGTGTATTGTCAGTCACTTATAAGCATGGCTGTTAAAAAAAATTCCAGAAAAGTATGGTTTGGAAGCACATTTATAACTGTGTGTACCACCTGAGAAGAGTCATCTGGCATCTCTTAAACTTACTTGCTTCACTTAATTAAATAGAAGAAGTCAAGGATGTGCTCACCTTAGAATGTCTCAGGAGAAGTACACTAATGGTTAATGGAAAATTCTCTGTCAACAACATTGCTGTTATGCTTATTTTAAATAACTAAGCGATGTCAGTCTTATGTCTGAATTCACAACATTTCTCCCACTGAAGATGACAATGAGAGGATATTGTAAGTGATTTGTGAAAATATCCTGGTCTCTATCCTGTGAATCATGTTGGGTATGAGTCATTACAGAATCTTATCTTTTAAAATAATTATTGTTACAGCCTTCTTTGTTTGACTTATTCTCTTTTGTAAGAACAAACAAAAAATTAATCATAACTCCTATTGGTATAGCAGCATGAAGTCATTTGAGCATTATGATTTGAATTGTATGGTTTTTCTTCAACTGGATTGATATTGTTAGTAAGCTAGTATGCAAGAATTTCCTTCTTAGGTTCTATGGAGGAGATACTGTTCTATGAAATACTTACTTATTCAGGATTAGTCTGTATTGTAGAGCAGAATTTCTCTACAAATTCTTCAATCCAGAGCTTCAAATCTAGAGTAAAATGAAAGGATGTAAATTAGGTTTAAATTGTTCAATCTGAGAAAAACTATCCACAAATGAACAAACTTCCAGAGTTTCTGTAGCCCAGAGATTTTCAGCATGTCTATCATCATTTTCTTTCCGCAAAGCAATTTTATTTTTTGGGGAAAGACATTGGGTCAATTGAGAATTTATGACATAAACATATGTAAAAAGCAAATAACAAATACTTAATGCACATTGAGGTTTTATAAGCTTCACACATTGCCATTGTTTCCTATGCATTTATAGTAGGAGCAAAATGGCTTTGATGGAGGGGAAGATTACATCCTTTGAAAAGCTAGATTCAAGATACAGCAAGGTATAAGACAAAGGGTCACTAACTAGTGAGAGGCAGACCTGCATAAAGGCAAACAGTGTTGTGATAATTGATGGTTATACATATGTGCAGGGACACTTAATGGAGATCTTGGGATTTTTGTTTACATATAAAGTAGACAAATGTAATTCTAAAGAACTGGATACCATGGTAATAAGAAAGATAGTTTAGTTTCTGCAGAGATGGATTGACTAGGCAGAGGTTAGATACAAGAGTCATTCATAAAATTAGTGTAGCAGTATCAATAAAAGATGGGGGGATCTAAACATAGAAACATTACTGGGCCTAACTTAGCTTCACAAGAGAATTCAGTGATCAGGTGTATGGGCACAGAAATGGGACCAAAAATACTGCAGGAACATCCCACTTTTCTTTTATGTGCCTGTGTTTTTTAATGTGTATGTGCAGGCAAGCACATGTCCATTAAAACTAAGCAGTCAGCATTAGGTGTGATTCCTCATAAACTGTATGCATAGGTTTTGCTCATTGGTCTGGAACTGACTGCCTAGGCTGGGCTTGCTGGCCAGTGAGTCCAGGTATTTACTGCCTCTGTTGCTCCTGCACTGTGATTACAGAAAGTATAAGCATATAAGCTTTGTATATGGTTTGATGGGATTTAAATCAGGTTCTTCAGTTTGCAAGGAAAATACTTTATTGACCAAAGCATATCACTATCCTAGGGAACAAAAAAAAAAAATCTGAATTTTTCTTATGGTGACTGAAAAGGGAGAGAAATTTTCCTTTTTACACATTAACTCCTAGCCTCCCAGGTAACTGAATTTTTATCTTGTGTGATCATCCCAAAGGACCAAAGATGTTGTGGCTGAATAGTTTGAAAAGTATTGGAAAAAATGAAGAAACCAGGAAACAGGCCTAAGAAAGCTTGGCATCCTATTATATTTCTGCTCCAAATTCACTGTTATCACACAGCATTCATGTTTGATAGAGAAATCCCACCAGTGTGTGGACAGTAATTATTTCTCACAGCTGCACTGATATGCATTGTTTTTGAAAAGGATTTGAAAGTATGAAGAAGGAAACTTTACAATGTCGTATTTCATATTATAAACTTGATTCATCTATATCCTATACTTAAATAGTAGGGACTGTGATTCACAATGCAACCTTAGAGGTTTAGAAAGATACAGTTTCCCAAATATTAGAATTAATAGAGGTACAGCTCAAACTAAATATATTTACTGACCACTGTGTGCCATCTCACTAGAAGGGAAACCTATTGGAAAAGAGAGCAATTCTTTTTTTTTTTTTTAAATTTGTTTATTTTATGTAAGAGCACTGTCACTGTATTCAGACACACTAGAAGAGGACATCAGATTTCATTATGGATGGTTGGAAGCAACAATGTGGCTACTGGGATTTGAAGTCAGGACCTCTGGAAGAGCAGTCAGTGCTCTTAACTGCTGAGTCATCTTTCCAGCCCTTAGAGCAGTTCTTGATGGAGAGAGACCTGTCTAGTAGCTAAAGGAGTATTGAGTTTGTGGTTACCAGAAATGGCTTCCATTTTTAATTACTAATGGGCATAAGCTACAAAAGGCATTCTTTTATTAATTAATCTAGTACATTCTCCAATATCTAAGCCTCATGAAATTTAATAAAGTTTTCCATTGTAATTTCCAAAGTCGATGATGATGTGATAATCTTGGAAATAGTGATTATTCATTGGCTTCCCAGAATAATAGAGAGTCTGGATAACTCTAGAGAAAACTTGATTAATGAGGTACTCAGTGGGAAAATAAGGGCAAAACTGGATTGGCTTCTTTTTTTATAATTTGTAAAACATTCAAAGTTTTATAAAATATCCAATTGAAAGCCTGGCTGAAACTGACAAAGAAAATTGAAGATACATCTGCTGATTCCTTTATTCTCAGACTCACTTGGCTTAGACTGGTGTTCTGGTAAGAGAGTTTGTGCAGCAAGGAAGGTGACCTTGCAGACAGAAAGATAAAGTTTTTTATGGGAAAGCTTTGTAGGTGGTAATGAAGGCAGAGTCCAGAAAAGGAAATGCAAAGCTCTCCCATGCACTATCTCACCAGATTCTCAATGAAGGTTGTTAATAGCTATTCTACATTAAAGGAGGAGACAAGCATTTGCTTTCCTACAGCCATAATTGCTTAGGAGCTACCTGGGAGCTGTGATCATAGGAAGAGAAGTAATTGTTGGGAAGGAAATAACTAGAGTCTATCTGTTGCTTATCCTCTCCATAGCTGTAGGATGGATCTTTTCCAAGATAGAGCAATAAATCAGCTAACAGTCACCCTTTGGAACAGTGCAGTCCGAGAGTAAATAAGTATTCTTAGTCACCCTTGATCAGTCAAAAGAATTGAGCTAAACCTGGGAACAGTGCAATGATAATAGCAGTGCCTTCATATCCTTATAAATGATCTTGGTTGTGAAAGCATGATTTTTTAAAAAGTATCTTTCAGCGAAGTTTGAAGTTCTAAAATCAAGAAAGCTCACAGGCAGACTCAAAGGACAGGTAAGATTTTGTATGAGTTTGTAAAGAGGCCAAGGGTAAGAATTATATTGCTATAATTTGATAGGAATTGATAGCTTACATGAGAGACACAAAGAGTTCTACAATAGATGGGAAGAGGCAATATTGGTATAAAAAAATCTGACAAATCTCATATCAATTGCTATCAGAGTGTTGATAATTGTTGGGATGCATATCATAAGGCGTTTGTATAATGCAAATAGGTTTCAAATTAAGTTGAATGAGACAAAGTATTTCCAGTCGATCAATGTGTTAGAAACCAAGGACCAGACATATTCCTGAAAATGTCAATAATATTAAATATCTGGAGATACCATATACACAAAAGAAGTGACTCAAACTAGCTGCTACAAAAGAATTTCAAGGCTAGAGTAGAAGGTACAAGAGGTCAGCACACTTGAAGCCACTTGTACATTGAAGAGAAGTATGCCAATATTGCAAGGTCTCAGACAGTTTTCAAGATAAAGGTATAAAATTTCTATATCTTTATATAACTTTCAGATATCTCATTCCTGGAGCTAAATGTTCACATTCATGAAATTAATATTTTAAAAGATATTTAGCCCAAATAAATTCATGCAGTGTCCACAGAGGCCTGAAGAGGTAATCAGATCCCCTGGAATTGGAGTTACAGATGATTTTGACCTATATGGATGCTAGAGACCAAATACAGGTTCTCTGAAAAAAAAAAACAGAGCTATAAATACTTATAACATCTGCATTATCTCTCCAGCAGTATTATTTTAAGGAAAGTGTCAATTAACATGAATCTGAAGACCAGAGATGACTTAAGGCCTCTCTCTCTAATTTGCAACTCTGAGGTAAAATTTCTCAGAAATTATAGGAGCTTGCACAGAGCTGTCCCTGCCTACAGTAAGTAAAGGTTAAGTGTGGGGCAGTGAGCAGTTCTGACAGCCGGAGTCCAGTAGAGCAGTCACCTCGGAACACTGGAGACCCACTGAGCAAAGTAAATTTGTTCACAAGGGACGGTAGGCATTCTGTGATAGCTCCTGAAACCAATGGTTCAGATTTCAGCCCAAATCCCTCACAGCTGCCCCTGCAGGAGATGTGTGCTCTATCAGGCAGACAATACCTCAAAATCCCAGCATTCTAGCTGGACCTACACACAGTCATCTGACCACAAGCCAGGCATGCCACACTCCATACAATAAAAGGGGTGGTTTGCCCCTCCCCCCACTCTCTTGTTCTCTTACTTTCCTGCTCTTCTCTCTAACTTACTCCCTCTCTCTCCTCTCTGTTCTTTGTTCTCTTCTCTTGCTTTCTTCCTCTCCTTTCTCTCTCTCCTTCCTCTCCTTTCCTTCTCTATACTCAACCGGCATATTTCTCCTTCCTATAATAAAATAACTCATTCATACATTGCCTCCTTTTTAATTAAGGCGCCGTGCAGCAGCAAACAGGTCAGCCCCGGTGGGGAGAGAGAGAGACCCTGGCCTCAGCAGCAGGCCCTCTGCCTCCAGGGAGAGAGAGAGAGAGAGAGAGAGCCTCAGCCAGGGCACCAGCCCAGGACACCCCCACCCCTGCCTTTGGAACAACAGTTAATGGCTTTTGGAGTCATACACCTTGCAGTTGAACTGTTACCTGTAGTATGAATTTTGGAGAAGCAAGATTTAGTGTCCTCAGGTGTGTTCCTGCTGCTGAACCCTACAGGTTCTAGGATATGGTTTACAATTCATAGTCACATTGAAGTCTTTGGTTAAACTCAGTGTAGAAAAATAGAAAAGAATATGGGAAAGACATTTCTAGGAGAAAGGGAGTGGTAAGCAAAGGTTAGAGTGAGAGTAAATGGTATGTATTATTTACATGTATTAAAATATCAAGGAACACATTTGATTCATTTAAAAATGAGAAACATAGTAAGACTCAATGGAGAAGCCAGAGTTTCAGAGATGGCTTCTTATGTCCCTCAGTGAACTAAGCATTGATTAGACAACAGAGAAAGACTTCTACTATTGGGGTCTGTCTTTTCACTAAAGGAGAGTGATGAGTAAAGACTATATGCAGACACATTTCTTTCCATATGGACTAATTTGGATTCCTAGTTCTCACTACCATAGTTGGCTCAAATGCTCTTCTTTTTCTGTAGGGTCTGGGACTTTGAAATAGAAGGACCCATAGTTTTTCCATAATAGACAAACTTTCTAATTATATAGCAGCTCATAGAAGATACAATCATTCTACTTTACCTGTTTGGATTATCGTATATTTAGAAGTTGTCTTCCTTCCCTTTTTAGTGTCTAGCTGAAAGCTGTTTCTTAGGATTGTTTGTGAGATATTCTTAATATCTTTGTGGCTACTTAATCAGTATTTTTTTATTTTAAATTCCAACTAGATTCTTGTAAATGCTTATTGTGTATGTGTGTGTGTGTGTGTGTGTGTGTGTGTGTGTGTGCTTGCACATTTGTGCACACATGATTTATATGCTACATACAGATACATTTACCATGTATGTAATCCTAACAATGAAGTTTTCTCCTTTGGTACAAGAATACAAATAGTATTTGGAGTTTAATCATTAGAAAAAGGAATATTTATACAGTAATCACACCATCAGTATCTCCATAAGAGTTCTGTATAGAATGGAACCTATAAATGAGATGACTTAATACATTATAGAGTTCCACTAGTTTGAGTCAATAAGGAGACATAAGACATTATTACTTCCAGCAATAACTCTGGTGAACATATGCATATATTGTTGTTTTGTAAAAGGCCCAGGTGATAGTCTGTCTTGGTTTTGAACTTGACTGCATTTTGAGATTCCTAGAACTTATGCAACACAACCACAGCAACCCTTACAAGGGGGATTGTTCTGTAGGAAAATTGATTTGAAGGAAAGTGGAGACCCACTCTCTTGTTAAATGGGGTTATTTTCCCAATGTAAAATGAAGACAAAAAGGCAGCACATGCTGTTATGTCCAAGTGTTTTTTTTTTTTCCAGGTGAGTATGTTTATTGGTCATAACTTCAGGCTCCAGTTTCTTTATTCTTTCAGAATGGACTCAGTGCCAGCAGGACTCCTAGGATTTCTCAAGCTTTTATAAACATGGTTTTACACACCCCCCACACACACATACTTTTATGGGGTGGGGGTTCCTCTCCAAACTTTAACTAACACAACCCTGCAGAAACATCTTCAATATGCCCCCTGATTTTCCTATAGCCACGTATTTGAAATACTATCCACTATCTTCCACCTACAAAATAAACTCAATGAAGAAGCAAATGAAAAAACTAGGGTAGAACCTAGGAAAGGCCATCAAAATGACATATTAAACAAGAGAATTACCCAAGGACTTTCATAACATAATTTAGCTTCCAGAATTTCTTAGTGATATGTAGTATAATAAAATCTTTGAAAGCAGTGTCTTAACTGAGAAAAGGCCAGAGGATAAAATGAGACGACAATCACATTCATTTTCAAAACCTCTCACCTTGACTGTATTTTTTTCTGAAATGAGCATGTGCTTGATTTAGAAATGAGCTACAAAGTCAGGTGAAGAAGAAGGCTCAATTTGAATGCAGTGTTATGCATTCTCACAGGTGATAGGACCTTCCAGGACAAAGTATATTAGGCATATGAGCAGAAAGTCCCTTTGTGACAGAAACACATTTATACATAAAAGAAAAGTACCCCCTTCATATTTAAGTAACTCAACAACAGAATGAAAAATTGTTAAAGAACTCCTGGCTTCAGTTCTGTTGAACAGGCCATGGTCAATTCTTTATGTAAAAGGTCAGTGACTTAATTCAAAGGAAATATAAATGCTGATCTTCTGAAAGAAAATGAACTTGGTACAAAGATGGTGTCAAGCATAGTCCATAGATTGCTGCATGTAAAGCTTCCTGACTTTGTGTAGCAATTTTATTGTAGATTTATTACTCATTATCATGTCTTCTAAGTAAACATTATAATCTGGATAATTCAGAAACAGAAATCGAATACTTAAGAAGGTAAGTATATTGATAAACTTCTTACATAACTTCAAACTTGTATTTCTGTACAATTTCTGCTGGTTTGTAGTTAGAAAAGTGTGATGTATTTTCTAACAATTTGAATCATAGTAAAATGAATTTTTAAGAAATGAATTGAAAGAAGTTTATGCTTTCTGTGTTCTAGAAAATCAATGATGTCAACTTGATATTATTTACTTGAGGAAATATTCAAATACTAACTAATTTACCTCTCTAATCCAAGTCTCCTTGGAAGGCAGCTATGCTCATCACTATATTATAAGTGCATCTGTAGCATTCATAAGAGTAAGTGCCTGAAGACAAAGGAACTAATTGTTTTTTTGGTTGTCTACTTAGAATGTCTGTTCTATCATCCTTTGTCAGATCATTTTTAGGCAAGTGTGTTGGTGAGCCTTTATAGATACAGCTTCTGACATTCCTGAATGATGCAGGGTGAGGACTACACTTATCTGTAGGTACAAGAACAAATATTTAGAATGTAGTTGGGGAGTATGTTGGTCTAGTCAAGCAGAGGTTGTAGGTTCTTCTCCAAGATGCAGGACTTCACTAGCCTTAAGCAGTTGGCTAATAGTACTAGAACAGTCCTTATAGTACTGTCAGCCAAGATTTAATGATTTTATAACTAAAAATATTCTAGCAACTATAACAAATAGCCATACCGTCAGTGCCTCAAAACAACATAAATTTGCTGGTTTGTATCTTTAGAGGCTGAACTGGCTGGTTTTGTGTGCCAGCTTGGCACAGGAGTAAGTTATCACAGAGAAGGGAGCTTCAGTTGGGGACGTGCCTCCATGAGATCCAGCTATGGGGCATTTTCTCAATTAGTGATCAAGGGGGTAGGGCCCCTTGTGGGTGGTGCCATCTCTGGGCTGGAAGTCTTGGGTTCTATAAGAGAGCAGGCTGAGCAAGCCAGGGGACACAAGCCAGTAAGGAACATCCCTTAATGGCCTCTGCGTCAGCTCCTGCTTCCTGACCTGCTTGAGTTCCAGTCCTGACTTCCTTTGGTGATAAACAGCAATGTGGAAGTAAGCTAAGTAAACCCTTTCCTCCCCAACTTGCTTCTTGGTCATGATATTTGTGCAGGAATAGAAACCCTGACTAAGACAGAGGCCAAAAGTGGGAAATTTGTTTTAACAGAATAAAACCAAGGAGGGTTACAGCTTTTCTTTCTAAATGTGCTAGTAAGAGTTTTTGTTTTCTTGATTTTTCACCATCTAGGGACGCTTCCTGTACCTCTTTGCCTATTACTCCATTCTCTGTAAATGTATTGCTCTCATTCTTGCTTCCACAATCTCAATTCTTTCTCCTCTAGCCTATTGTTATGGATTCAGGTCCATCCAGATGAGGATGCTTCATTCTGATTGCAATGCCTAGGCATTCCAGAGATTATGAGGTAGCTTGATTTTAAGGATAGAACTTTTTTTTTCCAAATTTTTGACATTATGAAAGTCAAAATTCTCTAGAATTCATTCATCCTTTTCTCTATAAACCTCTTTTTTTGCCCACTTTTAGAAAATTGTATAACTTTTCCTTGAAAGCTGTGAAGCTGTCTCAGAACACCTTAGTTCCCAATGATACATTTTTTTTTTAATTTTTAAATAATTTGAGACAACTCTACTCTCCTATATATATATACATATATATGCAAATATAGAATATACATATATATGCAGATATAGAATATACATATATATGTATACATATAAAGTGAATATTTATTTGGACATATGCCAAATGACATTAAGTGCGATATCTTCCAAAATGAGCTCCCTAGTTGGATAATGAAAACTATAAGCAGGCATTATATTATCTGTAAAATTAGGAGTTTCCTCTCACACTATATTCTTTCATTAATACAAAGGTTGTCACATACCTGAGTGGCCTAGATTTTTTTCAGGAATTCTTAACTAGTCCATGAACTAAGGAAGGTCAGATATTAGCTATGCACTGAACAAATTATGGAGCAGTACCATGGTCTGTGTTTGATAAAAGAAGGATACTGTAAAATGAGTACATTTTTGTGTTTAGCTGCATGTTTGATCTCTGACACTTTGTAAAGCTGACCTCCTTCACAGTTCTTAAGTGAGCTCAAGACATAGACTAGGCAGAAATGTACTTTAATATATTTGACTAGCACTATTGACTTAAGCCAGTTAATTAATAGATGTTTCTGTGTGAAGCATTTTAGAATGTTTTACATAACTGCCTCATTCTTGTAACACAAACAAAGTAGCTTCTTCGTCACCATACCAAAATAGCTGAGAGATGCTACCTAGCAGGGACAAGAGGCTATATTTAATTTCAGTTAAAAATCTGGTGCTTCAAGCAACAAGGCATGCAAATTTATTCATTCTGTATCATAAACATCTCATTACGGGGATTTAACTCAACATACATTCAAAGTGAAAAAATACCTTATGCCCAACAGATCCATCTTTTACTGTTACTTCATGTGCTTGCTACAATCAGTTTCAATTTCTTCCATACAGTTATGAACTTTGAACTTGTCTGAATCACTGATGATAGTGATGGTACAACAGATTCACCCTTGTAGGAATACACACAAAGTGCTGGTAGGCACTGACCATATGTGAAGTTACAGTGAAACGATAGATGAAGGCACTGGGAAAGTACAAGGAGAGACCTCCAAACAGAGGAGGAACTTTCTGGATCTTTCAGTATATAACTAGATCTCTCAGCTCCAACTTCTGAAAGTTAAGTACTATCTGAATATTGGCTTAAAGAGTTTTGTAACTATATTGGGGCTTGACCTAACCAACAGAGGCTTGAACTACTCAATAGAGTTCATAGGAGGATAGTCTATGGCCTAGAAGAACAGTTAAGCTATCTGTGAATTATGCATGACTTAACACTGATTCCTGACATTATCCCCAAGTCTGTCTATATCCTGCTGGACATATTTCTATTTCACTCAGCCAGGAGACAAGAGGGCAGGATCTTTGAATATCTGGATCAGCTTACATGTATCTTCCTGTGGTAGTGTACTTTCTGTGACTGTAAAAAAAATCTGACTTAAAAGAAAAAATATTTTCAGATGCTTTTATAGAGATTCAGCTCGCTCCATTTTTTTTTTTTTTTTTACTGTGCTGAGTATAGTGAGGCAAGTAACTTATCTTTAAAAATCTGGGAAGAGGGAAGCAAAGGAAAAGAAAAGATGGGAGAGAAGTAGAGAGAAAGAGAAAAATGAGGGAAACAGAGAGAATATATTAAAATTCTCAAATATTCTTAAATTTTCCCCAATGACCTACTTCTTACAAGTAGGTCATAGCATCTATGTCTATAAAAGCTCCCAGCTTGCAAATAAGCCTTAAGTATATAGATTCCTAGAGATAATATTACTAATGTTGATAAAATATTTTTAAGTGTGGTCTCCATTGCTCAGCTGGAATGAAAGTGGGGCTAAACTCACCCTGTCTTGCAGATGCATATTTTATCTAAATAGGCTTCCTGTTAATAGATTTTCATCTATGTAGGAAACAAACTTGATGATTCCTAACTACATGCTTCAGTACTCAAAAAAGTCTCAATCTGTGAATGAGGAACCTATAAAGTTGATTCAAAAGTTTAAAAACCTTGAGAATGTTCATTTTAGCTAATGCAAATATGTTTATGTATTGCTTCTTCAAATGAATCACCAGCAGGAAATTGACATATTTTGATGATTGTACTTCATTATGAAAAAATCAGTCTTTTATCTAACTCTGTCATTCAACAGATGATCTGATATTTGAAGCAACAAATGTACTGTCTACAACCATTCGTAAAATGTGGAGTATCTGAGTGACATAGTCAAGGGATTTCAGAGCCATTATTATGCAGATAAAAACCATAGCAACCCAGCAAAAGCAAAACAAATGAAAGATTATTATATTGCCTTAAATTGTTCAATTTCAGCTAGTCTCTTAATAGTAATTTCTATTTGTTTTAAGACGACAGTGGTTAAAAACAGCTGAACAGGATGGGAGAGAGATAGCTCGTCAATTGAAAGTATGTACTGATGTTGCAGAGAACCAGATTTCAGTTTCCCTGCACCCATGTCTGAAGGCTAATAACTCTTTAACTCCAGCTTCCAGGGATCTTCTGGTCTCTGTGGGCACTGCACTCAAGTCCCTGTTCCCTCATTCAGACACACATACATATAATTTTAAAAACTAAGAATTATATTTACATGTACAAAGACATCTGACTTTCTCAAAATAAACAGAGATATGTAGATAAAATATTAAGCATCACAAATTATTTTAAACATCTATTGTAGGGAATATACCTGAAATTGATTTAAAATGCTGCAAGAGAATGCAAAAGTATTAACTAACTCTGTCAGCCCTATTGTATCATTTCTGAAGACACTTTTTTTTCCCTCTTCCTGGAAAGTTGTAAGGAGCCTGACTCATTTTGCTTCCTACCATTTATCTTTTCTGTAGTAATGGAAAATTTCCCCCTTAGGCACAGCATGCTATTCTTGTCTTAGACGATTAGGCAGAAATGAAGGAGATCATAAAGGTGAGAGATTTCTCCACAAACAATATGACGCTTAGTACAGTAGCTTGCAAGGTGAGAAATTCGAGGTGAACTCAAGTGTGGCAAAGGAGGCCAATCGAAAACAAGTAACAAAGCTTCCATTCCCCACCATGCTGGGAGGCTCCTGGGAAGGCAAAGTTCAAATTTTGCAACTGGCTGTTTTCAAATGCTCAGTGAGCTGCCAAACAATGCAATTTAACTGGGGAATGTAAAATTCTTGATCCCAAATGCACTAAAGGCTCTGAAAGCAGAGATGGAGTCATTGTAGGATACTGCATTTAAAATGGTAATAGCATTTTTTCTAAAGCCATGAATGAAATCTTTGTTGAAGATTAGAGTTTGTGTTTCAAATGTGTCTGGGACAAAGAGGGGTCATCATCTGTGATGCTGCCTGCAGAAACACAGCTGCTAGTTTCAATTTGGAGAAAGAATATGCCTTTTACTCCTAGAAATTACCACCTATGTGAATATACAAAGACCATTTCTCAGCCTATTTCTTTTTCTAGAAATGGAGTCATCAAATGGCTTGAACCACACGAAGACATTATTGGGCCGTTTTGACCTACTATAAGAGCCAATAGTTCATAGGGCTCCCACAAAAATCTATGAGGTAATGAGGGGAAAGAGATAAACTCATAAACACCTGCTGGTATGCTCCAATCCTTTGCCTTTACTGTTTTGTTTGTGAGCTCTTGTCTCCCAGGAAGTTGCATTGGTCCCGGACACCTTCTTGAGAATAATGTTCCCGTGTTGATGGATGATGACTCTCAACAATCAACAGCTAGACATGGAATTTTGTATGTAATTTAAGGAGCCCGCAGAGTGGGAGAGGTCTTCTACTCTTTCTAACTTGTAGAGGAGCAAATGGAGATTGCTTGTTGGGAGCTTGACTAAGGAAAGCTGTCTGAAAAATTCACAATCTTAATTAATATAATATTTTATTTGGGCCTCTTATAATTACTACAATTTTCAGTATTGTTCTTAGCACCCAAATCACACACCCTGCTCTCTATTTGTGGCTATATGTCTCCTTCCCGAGACAAAGAACTCCTGTTATTCCAGGTGAGCTTTCCCCATTCTAGTTTTCTTCTAGAATTAAAGTCACAATCTCTACTACATGCAATCACATGTCTGTACATCTCATTTCATACCAACATATATATCACTATTTAGCCCATGAACCACATCTCAGAGTGTGATGCCCAGAAAGAGAGCATCAATATTTTTAAAGATTCTTTCAAGTAACAACAAAGTATATGCTCAAAGATTTAGTAGATCAGATTGTCTTCCTAATCCCCTTTTAATAATTTCACATTTCATGTACCAGTTGAACACTAACATGATTTCATACATTTCCAAAATTGATGACTGCCATATACAACCTAGTCATGTTTCTTGTTACTGTAATAAGATATCCTGGCAAAAACAACTTATGGAAGACAGGGCTTGTTTTGTTTTGTAGTTGGAGAGTACAGTCCATCATGATGAGGATGCCAAGGCAGAGGATTAGAGCAGCTTGCTACATTGCATTAGCAGCAAGGAAGGATAGGGTGATGAGTTCTGGTGCTCATCTATCATCCTCATATTTTATTCAGACTAGAACTTAAGCACAGGGATCTATGGTGTTCTCCTGTAGGATGGGTGTTCTCACTGTAACTAATGTAGTCACAGAAATACCCAAAGGCTAATTAAATCCAAGCAATTTCTCACAGTTATATGTGAATGCTTATCTCCTGAGTGATGCAAGATCATGCCACATTGACATGATAATCAGCCCCAACAAGAACATTATGTTTTCTGTTTCCTTGTTTTCCGTATAACATATTTCTGAAACAAAGGTGGGCAAACCTCTTTGAACCTTTGAGTGGATCAGGGCTCCTTTACATATGTCAGGGTAACTCTGGCACTTTGAGGTATTTTTCCTGTACCCTTACTCAGTGGGTTTTCAGTTTTCCCATTAGGTATTGGGTTAAATAGTCTATGAAGTTAGAGGACACAAGAACGAATAGAGCAACAGTCATCATACATCATCTATTCCCAGGGCTCCAGGATAGGACAGCCCACCTTGAAAAGAACTTTGATAGATAGGGCAAGTCTGGCCCTCCAGCCCTGTAATGAATGTCTCCAAGGAATAATGAACACAGCATCCATAAGGCAGAGAATCATTGCCCAGGGTCCTGATGTCAAAGATTGTGTTAATTATTATATCTCCATTCCTATCCCAGCTTGACCTTCCTGAGCAACAGAGAAAATGTTTTTATTATTATTATTATTATTATTATTATTATTATTATTATTATTATTATTATTTTCTTAGTAATATATCATTCATTCAGTTGGATGGCAAAAAACCTACCTCATCCAAGACTTTCTATCTTCAGATCATGGACAAATTTATTATTTGAAGATCAACATAATGTTGTGATGATTCCCCATAAGGATATATGCTAGTTTACCTAATGAAGATACATTCTTTGAATTGTTAGCTACCCCCAGATACCCTCTTTCTAAAATTAAGCTTCAGTTTTGTGGGCAATCACTTAAATTGCATCCAAAATGGGATAAAACACCACTGTTGAAACAGATGAATGAATAGATTTTGCATTTCCCTCCAAGGATTTGCCTTTGAATAAAGGGATAGATAAGAAAATAGATAAGCTTTCTATTTTTAGGCTTGACTATGATTAAAGACCACATGTCCTGTGATAGTTGCATTCCTTTGTGATCTACACTTCAGCTGGCATATGTGTCATTTAAGAGATGGGAGACAGAGGAACTGGGATGGAACGGGATTACCGGAATACTATTAGGGCTTCCGTGAGAAATGAAAAGTCAGTTGCTATTGTGCTTCACTTTCCCAGCTACAGAATTAGTGCAGTTCTTGCAGATAATGACATATTTATTAAATGTCAAATAAATTGTCCATAGGAACAGAACCACTTCATACAGCTTCTGTTCCTTAAGAAAACTATTTTTAGAGGAAATATTAATGAAAATTCACAATAGAATTAGACACAGCCATGGGAAGGGTTTGTATGGTGATCAGGTATAATTTGGTAATGAAAGGTATTAGAGCTGGGCTATGGTGGTGCATGCATTTAATACCAGGACTTGGGAAGCAGAGACAGGACTATTTCTGAGTGCAAGGCCAGCCTGGCCTACAGAGTGAGTTCCACGACAGCCAGGGCTACACAGAGAAACCCTGTCTTGAAAAACCAAAATAATAAACAAAAGAAAAAGGCAAGTACGATGATAGGAAGCCTAATCAAAGGACAAGTTAGGAGTGTTAGAGTAATTAACCAAGCAAGGTAATGGGAACTTGTTTAATTGGATTATAGATTTTCTTTTGAGTCCCCATTTAACTCCTCATTCCAAAACAGAAATGTAAATTGAGTTCACGGTGATCACATGGGACACATCTTCTGGTTCATCATCTAACTGATAACTATGCTTGACTGCAGGCTGGACAGCTCTCCCTGACTGTACTTTCTGTTGTTTGTATAGGCATGAAGAAGGAATCTTTATCTGCAAGGGTACTTTGTAGTGCTACAGGCCAATGCCACAATTTCAGCATCTCATTATCTGGATAATGTGGAGGTTGTGGAGTGAGGGAGAGAGTTGCCATTCTTTCACTTTTATCATAAGCATTTCATTCAGTGGAAAACTCAGATTGTTTGACTTGATAGCTCCCCAGGCTCTTTTATAAATACATGCAATGGGATCTGGAGAGATGTCTTTCTTGGGTATGATGATACACACTTGTAATCCTAGAAGAGGGGATATAGTGACAAGAAGATTCCTGAGCTTAATGGCTAACAATCTAAATATCTATGAACCTCACATTGTAGTATGATGGACAACTCCTGAAGAACAAACCTGTGGTTGACCATAACATCCGGGTAAATGCATGTGAGTGCATGAGTTCTTTATCTCTCTTCCTCACACAGGGACACACACAGACACACACACACAAACACATGCAATTATGTACTCCACACCTAAATATGTAAAACCACAAGAATAAATATACTCTACGAATTTTTGAACTTATTTACAATCCACAAGTATAGAGCATCACATTTGAATTAACAACCTGATCATAGCCAGGTAAAAATGTTAAAGACTTACAAAATAACAAAAGAAACAGGACAAATCTAGGCAACATTTTTCAAGTATCAACTTAATGTTTGATTGAAAGGTAACTTTAAAATAGAGTAGTAATCTTATGTATAAAATTTTAGCAGTTACAAAATTTCAAACTGAAGAAATTGTACAGCAGTTAAAACTCTTGGCTGCTCTTTCAGAGGAGCTGAGCGTCTTTCCCAGCCATGTCAGATGGCTCACAACTGTTTGTAACTCTAACTCCAGGGAATCTAACACCATCATCTGGCCTTTACGAGCATTTAACCCACATGCACATACTCATACACACAGATTTATAAACACGTTGTGGTGACTTACAAACGGAAAATTATTTCACTGCTACTTCATAACTAATTTTGCTAATGTTAAGAATCATAATGTAAATATCTGATATGCAGGATATGTGACGCCTGTGGGAGTCATAATCCACATGTTTAGAAGAGCTGCAGTAAATAATATATCATTAAAGGAAGAATTACAAGCCTTACAATTAAATAAATAAATAAATAAATACATAAACCTAAATAAAATAAATTAAACCTGTTAGAAAGGAGAGACTAGGAAAACACTTTTCCATCAAGGTTTTTGAAATATCAGGTCAAACATTTCTAAGTACTTTTTCTCACAGAACACAAACAATAAAAATTGTAATAATAATTATCATGTTAATAGTTGCTTTGTTTCCATGTTATGGATGATAGTTTCCTCCTCTTTATGGTGTCATAATAAAGAAAAAAAAAGACATGGGAAAATCAGCTCAAATAATTTTTATGGCTTTAATTTTATCATCTGATAAGAATTCAAAAACTTCAGCAGAAAACAAGGACAAAAATTTTGTGAATAGTCAAATGTAGCAAAAACAAAATAAGTGAAAACAAGAGTATTTTGACATCTTCACATCTTATTGTTGCATCTGTGTCAAGCCAGAAGGTAGGTGAGGATGAAATAATTAATTTTTTTCAAATAACTAAAATGTAATAAACTATATTTACATGGGCAATAGAGCAAGCAATAGGAATGAAAATTGCTAATGAAAAAAAAAAAACATAGGAGAAAGGAAAAAGGAAGCACTAGAAAGAGGCAACTAAGGAGGACTAGCAACCCCGTGCATGGTTTGCACCATGGAAACCACAGAGGATAGTCATGGTCCAGAGAGATATGCTTTGCATTTCAATGGCCCATAATCCTAAAGTCCTTATATGTGGTGTGATACTTATGGATTCCTATTATTCGAATTCAGGTTTGAAAACAGAGTTAAAGGGACAATAAAAGGACAATTTCAGAAGGTTAGCTTCTTTTATCTTAATGTTTTTATTGAAAGACTCAAACCAATTAAAACTATATTTCAGTTGGCTCTAATGTCCCTCCTGTTCTCCCTTCTAAGGATTTTGATGCCTTGGTGTTTTCACCAATGATGATTCATATACTGAAGCTCCTTTTGCCTTTGTTATTCTGGTCCATATATAGTTTAATAAACATGACTCAAAAGCTTGGTTTACTTTAAAATTAAAAGTAATCTTAAAGGGTCAGGGTGTTTGTCTCTTTTCTTGTACTTACTGATATGCGAATGAGTGGCTAATAACATAATCACATTTAATGTGTTCAGTTGTAGCTCAAAAGTTTGACTTTCTGTACTCCTAGTGATGACAATTAAGCAAAACTCATAATACTCTAATTGAAATGTTAACAGATAATTGCCCATGTAATTATTCCAAGTCATTTTATTATCATTAGAGAGAGATAAAAATAAATGGTATAATTTAATATCAAATATTACTTGATTACCAAGATACACCTAATGTTAGTGCATCTGTTTTATAACAACTTGGGCATTCTCATTTAGGCAGTGGACAATGGAAAGGTTGATTTTGCGTGCAGAAAGCATTATGAAAAGGTAAGAATGTGATGCCTAGTGATTGTCACCTATCAGAGTTATACCTTTTAATATTAGTCCCAGTATATTCTAGGCATGCAGAATATGATGGGAACAAGTGATTTTTCATGATAAAATTGGAATAGATGGTGATGAAGCTTCAACTGCCTTATTCCATTCATATATTCCTTTCAGTCCTGGGCCAACTCAATGTGTGCTTTCTTCTTCCCAGAATTTCAAGAGCTTTGCATGAGCTCTCTTCCACCATTCTGATGCACAGCTGTTTCTCATCTCTGCCTGGTGGTCTTGCTATGTGTTTAAGAATTTTCTGTATCCATTTTTTTTGGAAGAGTGGCTTTGTTATTATGACTTACTCTGACTCAACCCCTTCTGAATAAAATTCTAAAAGTGTTTACACAAGTAGGCACCCTGTCTTTAACTTTGTTCAGTTTCAATGTCTTTTTATTATTCTATTCATTAACTTTTCTGATGCTATTTTTATAGAAAATGTTGGTCATTCTTAAATTAATTTGATTTCAAATATGATCCTCAGTGTGAAGGCCATAGTTGGTGGGGCAGTGGGAAGTCCTACCCTTGGGACCTCATGAGTAAGAAGAGCATAGATATAAGACTGTGTGGAATGAGCCATCTGCCCTTCCACCACGTGAACCTGGAATGAGAAGACAGCAGACTGCAAACACAAGAGGGCTTTTATTGGAATCTACATAGGCCGCTACCTGATCATAGCCCAACAGTCCTAAGAATGTTAACAAATAAGTGTTGGTAATATATAAGCTGCTCAGCCTAGCAGACTGTGTTATGGCAACCTACACTGACCAGGCACATTCCCATTTTATTCTAGGCCTGCCACTAAGTGGCTCCATAAACTTCTAGTGTATTTCCCATCTGGTGAAACTTTCAGTTAGGGTTTACTCTGGGTTTACTGCTCTGGAATATCTTTTGAAAGACAGAAATTGTGGTTTCTTAATTTAATATCAGAAAAATTTTACACATGAGAGTTCCTAAGAAGTCATTGAAGTTGTCAGCATTGCAAATATTTTTCTGACTTTGTTCAACTATAGAATAACTATTTAAATAATGTGTCATTTAAGTAATTCTAACTATAAAACTTGAAAAAATACAAGTTAAAAATAAAAATACTTATTACTTAGTTTTATTTGAGAGGTTTATTTTTCTGCTTTGTAACATGTCATTTTATTTAGTAATTTATTAAATTAATGACTAATATTTGTATTTTGTTATTGTTTTTCTATTTTTTGTGAGACATGATCTCACTATACAGCCTTGGTTGGCCTGGAACTTGTTATGGAAACTAGCCTGGCCACAAAGTCTACCTGTTTTACATTCCAAAGGCTGGAAATAAAAGTGGGAGCCACCGTGTCAACATATTTGATGTCTTTTTAAGATATACTGAATAAAATACTATAATGATTTTTTTAAATTGGAGAATAACACATGTAGATATATTTTGATGTATAAAATGCAATTAATGCCTAGTGTAGATATTTTAAGAGGACCATTCTCATCAAACATTTTCTTAATTTTACTATTTAACTAAATTTAACAAATTTAACTAAATTTGCTTTAGGCTTTCAGTATTTCACTTGGTACAATACATTGTTTCTTACCATGTAATATTCCAGTTCAAAGAACCTGTCTTTGCTCTCTTATTTGGCATTGATAAAAAATTATTTTCAAAATCAATTCTCTGGTGTGGTCTACTTCAGCAGATAGAGTGCTTCCCTAACATGCATGAAGCCCTGAGTTTGATTCTCAGCCCTGGATGAAATAGGCCCATTGCTGCAGACTTGTAATCTCCACACTCTTGGTAAAGAAATAGGGGGATCAGAAAATCAAGGCCATTTTCAAGTCTATGGTGAGTTTTAGGTAAGCCTGTGATATCGAAGATTGCCACGGACTGGGGTTTCTTACTGGGTCCCTTGTTCCGAGGGATGATGGGTTCTGGCTAGGTGTGTACGGGATTCGGCTTTGACAAACAGACTCAACACAAGTAGTGTGGGATCTGAGTGTATTTCTTAAAAATGACATGAGGCTTTTACAATCATTGCAAAAGAGAGATGAAAAATCTGGCAGCTCAGTGATCGAGGTACATCTGAGGCCATCTAAAACACACTAGGTCTAAAACATCAGTCATCTCCTCTGGACTGGTGCAGCATCCCTGGGCTGCGAGCAACCTCAGGCCACATGGGCCCAGCCTGAGTCCCTGGGGGTGGGGAGGGGAGTGCTGCGGGTGCACCAGCCAGGGGGGTAGAGACTCGAATCTCGAATCCTCAATGCTGAATGCTGAATCTCGGATGCTCCATCTCTTGAATCTCGACTGGTGCTGCATGAATCTAAGTCCTAGTCCACCTAAGTTCTGCTTCTAGTCCAAGTGCGAGCGAGTCCGAATGCTGACTGCTGACTGCTGAATGCTCTCATTCTCTCTCTCTCTCTCTCTCTCTCTCTCTCTCTCTCTCTCTCTCTCTCTCTCTCTCTCTCTCTCTCTCCCTCTCCCTCTCCCTCTCCCTCTCTCTCTCTCTCTCTCTCTCACACACACACACACACACACACACACACACACTCTGTGCTCAAGGTCCCACCCATCCTAGGTAAAATGCCCACTATGCTAATCTTTTGGGCTAGCAGAGACAAGTTTTGCTAATTCCTGGGAGTGGTTTAGCTGCAGTAAGTGATTGAGAATGAGGATTTTACTTGACCTTACCCAGGATAAGCCTCCCATTCTGTAAGCTTCAATGCCTTACCCACAATGCCGGAGGCAATTAGTCTGGGTGGGTAAATTCCAAGCCAGGGTTTGGCTAAGATGTTAGAATATTGGTGAAGGTCAGAGAGCAATGTCCAATTTTGTCCAGCTGTAAATAAATCATATTTTGGTGGGCACCTAGTACATGAGTACAAGGACATATCTGGGCTAACTCTGAGTTAGGGGTGCCAGGTGACAATGCGGGGGCAGGAGACTGACTTTCCTTGAAGTTCTCACCTCAAACTGCTGTCACGCCAAGTGTGCGTGGTAGAAGATGACCTCAAAACCCAAAATCTAAATAAAATAAAATACATGATACTGATTCATTGCTTTACATTTTCTCCATTTAGTTTAAATCATTACTTTGATTTTTTGAAGTGAGTTAAGCACAGTAATGTATGCAAGGCTACCTCTTCTTTGTTAGATTTATGAAAAGCTTGCTAGAAAAGAGTGGAAAATACAGTTCTTTTAAAGAACTAAATTTCACTAAAAAAGAGAGACAATGAACAACACAACTAATTCCAAATGTTGCAGAACATAAATATGATTCAAGTTTGTTTTGTTTTAATGTGATACAAATTATACAATTGTTCATTTGATTTTTGTTAGTGAGGTTCTTCTTAGCTAGACAAGAACAAGCATATTCCTTTTAGCAGATTGAATGTTGTTCCAGACCCTCAGGGTACTTAATTGGCTGCTTGGCTTCACACAGGATCAAACTGATTTCCAATTCATCAGGCAAAGCTTCTATGGTTGAACACATGGGCAGTTTTCCAGTTGACAGTCTTCATTGTGCAGGGCCAATCAGGGTCAATACCCAACTATTCCACAGTTGATTATTTGTAAACAAAAATGGATGGATTTAAATTTGGTGACTTTCCAAAATTCTCCAACTTGGTTTGTTGGTTTACCAGAAGGATAATAATTGTCATATTTCCATTAGTTCTACATATCTGTGTTCAAATCTTGACAATGAAGAACACATGACTTGTTGATATGCTTACCATGAAAATGGTTGTTATTCATTTATCTGGCATGAATAGGCAGCTTTCACTAGAAATAAGGAGATGCCTTTTCTCCTGTATCTTCACCCTTATAAGTAAACTATTGTATTGGGTGAACACACATTTATAAATTCTCATTTGCCTAGAGTACCCATGTTTTCTCAGAAGAAGCATTTCTAGACTTGACTTGAGGAAATGACTTTGATACCCAGCCATTTTTGTATTAAACACAGACACAAGAATTTCACTTCATTTTCATTTAAAACTATATTTTGGGGTTAGGTTACTGAGTTGATCATGATTGCAAGTTCTTCATATGATAGTAGTTGCAGCAATAGGATCTGTTTTTTGGTGATATTTTAATTGCTATATTTCAAAGTAAACAGATTTTTTGAATATTATGTAGAAATGTTTTTCACTGCTAAAAGTGAAGTACTTTTCTCATATTTTTCTTGAATCATGAAGCCTTCGAACCCCTTATTTCATTCTTCCTTTATAGATAAGCCTGCAGGTATAAAGGGATTTTCCTTCCTCTTAAAATATTCTATGTAAAAACAAAACAGGACAGTGATGAACTGCCTGAGACATATCATAGTCTGAAACCAAAAGGAGAAATAAAGACTCTTAGGTGGCAGAGCAAATACCAGCTTCACAGAATTGCTGACAGATCATGCACACTAGAGTTTACTACATTTTTACATAAAATGTGCCAAACACTGGAATGCTTAATTAACTGAATGAAAATAAAAATAAGTCTTTCATTGATATTCAATTTGTCTTCTTAAAAACAAATTGAATTTTTAATTCAACTTTTCTGTAAAAATTCACTGTTGAGTATGAGTGACAAATGGTTACTAAAAGAAACAGTGCCATCATATTTAAGATAAACTGATGCTTACATTTTATTTCATTTTACTTCAAGAACACTGGAATACATTAACTACATATTAAGAGGTATTAGATCCATCCTTGTGATAATACACAACAGGGACCAGCTTTGGTTCCTCATCTTCTGTTTCCTCACTCCCAGTGTGTCTAGACACAGCTGCATACCAGTCTGGAAGGACAACACAGAGTCTAAATGGGTAGGGTCTGCAGGATACTGGTATTGCTGGGAGTGATGTGTGTGTGTTGGGGGTGTTCTTTGAGGATCTTAGTGTTACAGCTCTTTTAGAAGACCTTAGCTTGTGATTATACCTTTATTCTGGGTGGGCTTGTATGCATAACCTTTATTCATGGTGGGAAGGGCTATATATGGACCTTGGAGAGTGGGAAGGAGTTTTTAGGATAAATGAAAAGTATTGGCTAGAGATTTAAGTACTGTGAATGCCTCATTTCTATGAAAAGGCATTCCTGGAACTCCAGATACTTACTGGGCAGGTACTTATCAGGAAAGAGAAGGTTTAAATTGTAAGCCTGCCAACTCAATCTTCTCCAGGTAGAGGGTGGAGACATTGGGTTCCCCAGACAAGGTCAGAGAAGGGGAAGCCCTGCTGATAAAGCCAGTCCCTTATTTTTCACTGATCTCAGAGGAAATGGTAGACATTGTCCTTAATTAGCAGGGTGTAAGGCGCCTTTCCGTCCAGCGGAAGTAAGGAGGCAAACATGAGCCCTTCTCCAAGCAGATTTTATTCAGGAACCCTTATTTTTACTTCTTCTTAATAATATCTCTAATCTTATCTAGTCTCTCTAGTAGTATAATCTCTATAATCTCTCTCTCAGCCTCCCGAGTAGCTGGGACTACTGGCATGCATCACTACAGCCTGGCTCATAATAATCCTCTCTCTAGTAGAATCTAGAAGCCTCCAGCCTTCGCAGGTTAAATACTTTTCCTGGTCCCAATCAGTATCAGCTACGTGGCAAAGCATAATAGGCTGCGGGAAATTCATACCAGCTTGTGTCACAAACTGGACACACTCAGCTTCTCCAACTAATGGCTTGATTATCAATGCTCTCTGCTTTGGCCAGAGACCAGGTGTTCAATATATATGTATATAGGGTGGCAGCTGCGGCTCCCCACAGCAGGGTTTCTTCACAATCCTCTCCCTCAAACTTAATAGAATTACAACATGTTTTTTTGAGATAGGTTCTGTATTAGAGGGATGCAGTAAAGTAACCGTTAAAATGGCCACTTCATAACAGAGAAGTTTTTACATTATTATTATTATTATTATTATTATTATTATTATTATTATTATTAGAGAGCATCCAGGACACCTGAAAGAGTTCAGAGGATAGGGGAAAAGAAATAGAGTGGACATGGAAAACAAGGTGTGAAAACCCCATGTGAGTTATAAAGAAGGTGAGTAGCTTGGGGTGAGGAATGCTCTGTGAACTGGACCAGGCCTAGGAGTTTAGGGTCAAGGAAGACCTGAGAAAGGCTAGGGTGTTAGACTGGTCTTTGACACGTATAAGAGGTACATGTAAATGTGGGATCAGAGAGTCTAGAGGCCATCATGAGCTTTGGTATGACAACACAAGTATATAACAATATATTCCTTCAGCCAGAGTAAAGGCAAATGCTTCCTTAGGGTGGATGGGAACCAATTTCACAAACTCCTGAGGAATGGTGGCTTTTTATCTAACCTTCGAAAATCCTTATATAGTCCAGCTTGAGATCAGCCAATACTACCATCTTCAGACATATGTTCTTCCTGAAAACTAACAGATACTACATGTATACCCAGAATGAGGAAATCATAGTTAAAGAATTCCCCCATCAGATGGCCTATAGGTATTTATCTGTTGGAAGATTCCTGATTACTGATGAATGTAAGAGCCCTGCTCCCTGGAACAGGTGTATTTGTGGGCCTCTATAGGAGATTTTGATGAAGAGCCAGTAGCATTATTATTCCATAATCTCTTTTACTGTTCTTGCCTTTTGTTTCCTGTCTTGTGTTGTTGTCTTGGGTCTGTCCATGATGAGCTGAAACTTGTAAGACAAATAGAATATTTTCTCTCCTATGTTGTTTTAGGTAACTGTTTCATCAGAGCAATGGAAAGAAAACTGGAATAATGTATGTATTATTTATTGCAGTGCTAGCAATGGAAGCCAGGATAGTGCACATATTAGACAGGCGCTTCATCTGAGCTGTCTGAAATCCTGACCTAAACTTTTAAATATTACTTTGTTGATCATACTTTTCAAAGCAATCTTTACTATCATCAAAAGTGATTTTATGTTAAATGTAGTAATTACACAAAATAGCTAAGAATCTCTAGTATGATAGATATTTCCATGTATAAGCCATGTCCATGCAATTTACTCTATGGGGTGGGAGAAGACAGTTTCCTAACCTACAAGGTGGTATGGGTATGCTGCTATATAATACTGGTCACAGCAAGATGGTATCTTTTCAAAGTGAAACAATGGTGCTGCAAGTGAACTTGGGATTTACAGCCTGTGCCTTAAGTCAGATGTGACCACCATTCCTTCCTCAGTGAAAACTGTCACATTAAAATACCATTGAGACACACACACACACACACACACACAAACACACACACACACACAGAGAGAGAGAGAGAGAGAGAGAGAGAGAGAGAGAGAGAGAGAGAGAGAGAGAAAGAGAAGTAGAAAGATTTAGTTAATGAGTTAATGAGGCCATAAATGGAGCAATGAGGTCCAGAAAACCCACCAAATCCATCACTAGAGTATGGAAGTGAAATTAAAGTTAAAATAAAAAGCCAGCAATATGCACATACAAGCAGTACTGACCCTGGCCACCATTAACCCATCATTGTCTGGGCTTCAGCCTCATTCTGTAAAATGATCTGAAAATTGTTATAATTGTGAGAAATTTCTTTCTGGAAGGTAAGTCTTTCTCTAGCTGGCAAATTTTTCTTCCTCCCACAATGATGTTACTAGAAAAAATTCTTATATATTGAGTCAAATGTTTTAATATCTTTTAATCAGAATGAGAGATACAAATATGTATTTAAGAACAGCTTCATAACAACCCAGTCTATTATAGTAAAAAGAAAAATGGTAGACAAGCAACAATATATGTCACCTTTTCAACTTTATAAGGACTAAATATATCTTTATATTTCTTTTTTAAATCTAAAAGCAAGACTTTTTTGTCTTAAATGATATAATAAATATATAATTTGAACAATTTTTTCTGAATTTATACTAAATGTATTGTTATAAGCAAGGTGATCCTTTCATTTAGAAGAGTTTTAACTTAAGCATTTCAAATAAAATGTCATTGGGTCAGGGAAGAAGTAAAGAAAGAAATTCAATACTTTCTAGAATTCAATGAAAATAAAGACAACACATATCCAATTTTATAGAACATAATGAAACCAGTGCTAAGAGTAAAATGAGTGCCTTCATAAAGAAATTAGAGAGATTTCATATGAACAACTTAACAGCACACCTGAAAGCTCTTGACAAAATGAAGCAAACACAACTAAGAGAAGTAGACTGCAGAAAATAATCAAACTCAGGGCTGAAATCTATAAATTAGAAACTAAGAGAATAATACAAAGAATCAACAAAACCAAGTACTGGTTCTTTGAGAAAATCATCAAGATAGATAAACTGTAGGCTAACTAACTAAAAGTCAGAGAGAGAGTATCCAAATTACCAAATTCAGAAAATAAAATGGGAACATAATAACAGCATTGAGGAAATCTCAGGAATCATTATTAGGTCTTATTTCAATAGCCTGTAATATGCAAACTTGAAAATTCTAAAGAAAATGGGTGATTTAATGGATACATTCCATTTACCAAAGTTAAATCAAGATCATTTAAGCAGTCTAAATAGTTCTAAAACACTTAAGGAAATAAAAGCAGTCATTAAAAGTCTCCCTACCAAAAAAATCCTTAGTCTAGATGGTTTTAGTAAAGAATTCTACTAGAATTTCCAAGAAAAGCAAATGCCAATATTCCTCAAATTATTACACAAAATAGAAACAGAAGAATCACTGCCAAACTCATGGGACTATAGTCATCCTGATACTTAAACCACAAAAGTACTCAACAGAGAAAGAGAAGTTCAGACCAATTTTATTTGTGAAAATGGATACAAAATACTCAATAAAATTCTTGCAAACCAAATTCAGGAACACATCACAAATATCATCCATCATGAATAAATAGGTTTTATTCCAAGAATGCAGTGGTGGTTGATTATATGAAATTACATCAATGTAAAATACCATATTTACGAATTGAAAGAAAAAAACAACCACCATTTCATTAGGTGCTAAAAGAATCTTTGACAAAATTTAACACCCCCTTATGTTAAATGTATTAGAGATCAGTGATACAAGGCACATATCTAAATACAATAAAGGCAATATAAAGCAACTTGATAGGCAACATAATACTAAATAGAGAGAAACTTAAAGCATCTACTAAAATCATGAACCAGACGAGGTTGTCTGCTTTCTTGGTATCTAATATAGTACTTGAAGTTCTAGATAGAATAAGAAGACAGCTAAAGGAGATTAAGGAAATACAAACTGCACAAAAAATCAAGTCCAAGTAAATCACAGACCTCAACATAATATTACAAATGATAAATCTAATAGAAGTCAAATATTACTATTACCAGATGATATAGTAGTATACATAAATGGCCCCCTCCCCAAATTCTACCAGAGAATTTCTACAGATGATAAACACGTTATGCAAAATGATGATGCAAAATTAACCAAAAATGTGGTAACCCTTTTTGATGCAAACAATAACTGAGATGAGAAAGAAATTAGGAAAACAACACCCTTCACAATAATCACAAATAATATAAAATATTATGATGTAACTCTAACCAGGCAGATGAAATACCTATATATCGAAAACTTTAAGTTACTGTAGAAAAAATTGAAGATGATATCAGAAGTTGGAAAGAGCTCCCATGCTCATGGATCTGTAAGACTAACAGCAAATATGGCCATCTTGACAAAAAGAAATCTGCTGATTCAATGTGATTCCCATCAAAATTCCCACAAAATTTGTCACAGACCTTGAAAGAGCAATTCTTAACTTCATATGAAAAAAAAAACAAAGGTAGCCCAAAAAATTCTGAACAATGAAAGAACTTCTGAAGGTATCACCATCCCTGACTTCAAGCTGTACTACAGAGCAATAGTAATAAAAATGACAAGAGATTGGCATAAAATAGGCAGGCTGGATCAATGGAGTAAAATCAAAGACCCAGTAATAAATCCCCATACCCACAGACACTTGATTTTTGACAAAAGAGCCAAAACAATTCAATGGAAAAAGAGAAATCATCATCAACAAATGGTGCTGATCTAACTGGATGGCTAAGTGCAAAAGAATGTGAATAGATCCATATGCATACCCCTAAACAAAAATCAAGTTCAAATAGATCAAAGACCTAAACATGATAATGCAAATAGTAAATCTAATAGAAGAGAAAGTGGGGAATAGCCTTGAATACATTGGTCCAAGAGTCAACTTCCTGAACAGACCACCATTAGCTCAAGTACAAAGATCAACAATTAATAAATGGGATATCCTAGAACTGAAAAGCTACTGCAAGGCAAAGGGTATTATCAACTGCACAAAAAAAGCAGTCTATAAAATGAGAAAAGATCTTCACAAACAGTTAATCTGACAGAAGGCCAATATCAAAAATATAGAAAGAACTCAAGAAATTAAACACCAACAAAACCAATAACCCAACTAAAAATGGAATACAGAGTTAAATAGAGAATGCTCAATGGAGGAATTACTAATGTCTAAGAAAGAGTTAAAGAAATTCTATAAGCCGGGCAGTGGTGGTGCACACCTTTAATCCCAGCCCTTAGGATTTGGAGGCAGGTGGATTTCTGAGTTCGAGGCCAGCCTGGTCTACAGAGTGAGTTCCAGGATAGCCAGGGCTAAACAGAGAAACTCTGTCTCCAAAAACCAAAAATAAAAAAAAAATGTTCTATAACTTTAGTCATCAAGGAAATGTAAATAAAATCAATTCTGAGATTTCATCTTACTCCCATCAGAATGGCTAAGGTCAAAAACTCAAGTGACAGCACATGCTGCCAAGGATATGCAGCAAATGCAGCACTCCTCCATTGCTGATGGGAGTGCAAACTTGTACAACTATTTTGGAAATCTATTTAGATAATTCTACCTCAAGAACCAGCTCTACCACATCTGGGCATACATCCAAAAGATTCCTCATCATACCACAAGGACACTTGCTCCACTGTGTTTATAACAGCTTTATTCCTAATAGTCAGAAACTGGAAAAAAAAAAAAAACCTAGATGTTCCTCAACCAAAAATGGATAAAGAAAGTGTGGTACATTTACACAATGGAATACTACTCCGTTATTAAAAACAAAGACATCATGAAAGTTGCAGGCAAACAGATGGAACTAGAAAATATCATTCTGAATGTGGTAACCCAGACCTGGAAAAACACACTTGGTATATACAGTCTTATAAGTTATATTAGTCATAAAGTACAGAATAACCAGTCTACAATCTACATACCCAAAGATGCTAAGTAACAAGGAGAGCCCCCAGGGAAGATATTTGAATCTCAGTGAGAAGGAGAACTAAAATAGACATTTAAAGTGGATGTCAAGAGGGAACTGTTTGGGAAAGGGGTAGGGAGGGGAACAGGGTTGTGGGTCAGTTATGGGGAAGGTGGTAAATCTAGCAGAATGAATGGATATCATTGGTGGGGGGCGCATCTCTGGGACATAGGCTTCTGGGAGTCTACAGGTTGATCTTAACTGAGGCCTATAACCTGCAGAAGGTATAGAGCCTGAAGAGACTCCTATAGTTAGGAGGGACTGCTAGTGGAGGTAGGCGGACATGAACCCACTCACAAAATGTTCAAATTTGTCTTGCCTTCAAGAAGATGCAATGATAAAGATGAAGCAGAGATCAACGGAACACAGTCAACCAGTGACAGGTCCAACTTGGGACCCAACCCATGGGAAAGAGCCAGCCTCTGACACTATTAATGATGTTCTGCTATGCTTGCAGACAGGAGATTAGAACAACTGTTTCCTGAGAGGCTTCATCCAGGTGCTGATGGAAACATATGCAGAGACTACAGGATGAGCTAAGGGAAGGATTTAGGGACTCAGATGGATCAAGCACAACACAAGAAGGCCTACTGAGTAAATTAAGTTGGGTCTCAGAGAGACTGAATCACTAACCCAAGAACATCTATGGGCTATATCTCCTATGCAGAGGTAGCAGATATGTAGCTTGTTCTTCATGTGGGTCCTCTAACAATTAGAATGAGAACTGTCTCTGACTCTGTTGCCAGCCTTTGGCTCCCTTTTGTATAGCTTGACTACTTTTTCTGGCCTCAGTGGAAGAGGATGCACTTAGTCCTGCTGAGAATATATGTAACAGGGTGGGTTGGTACCCAATGGAGTTACCCTTCTCTGAAGAAAAGGGGCTGGGAGAATGAGAAGAGAGTGTGAAGGTGAGACTGGGTAGAAAGAATGAAAAGGGGCTGTGATCAGTATGTAAAGTGAATAGAAAGAAAGAAAGAGAGAGAGAGAGAGAGAGAGAGAGAGAGAGAAGAAAAATGTCACTATGGGCATGGAAGTATATCCTAACCAAATCAGAATAAACTATTCTCTCTTCTCCATTCCATTACTAATTGTACACATGTCTATTTATTATTATCAAAGTATAAGTAAGCTTTGTGCACAAATGTTCTTGTATGTGTGTGTCTGTATGGGTGTTTATAAGTATGTATGTAGATAGATAGATAGATAGATAGATATACAGACAAATAGATATTCCTTTTTCATAATTAATATACTGGAATTTGGAATATTTGAATGATTGATATATATTACTAAATGCATAAGTACAATCTGCTCAGTCTGTATAATTACTTGTATGTATATGCTTTCAGGAATGACTATTTGGTACTGCATAGCCAATAGGTATGCTCTTCCCTAGGGGTGACTATTTCTCAAACTCTCAGCATTCACTAGCTGCCTGTAGTTCTTTGTCTAGGACTGAGGTCTCCTGGGTTTTTACTGTTCTATGTTAGTGTGACTCCTGGTGTTGCCCTTGTTCAGCTCATACTTGGAGTCATATTGGAGTTGCTTTTGAAAGCCCTATGACACACAATCTCACAGCCAACCCCCTGTTGTTTCAACTCTTACAATCTTTTTGCTCCCTTTTCTACATTTATCCTGGAGCCTTAGGTATGAGCACTGTATTTTTCATGTATCATTTGGGATGGAGCTACTTACCTCCATGTTTTGATTGGTTGCTGATAACAGTAATGGTCTTCATTGTAAAACTAAGTTTCCTTGATTAGGAGTGAAGACTACATTTACCTACAAGCATAAGGACAAATATGAAGAATGTAGTTAGGGATTATGCTATTTTATATGTCTCCTTCTGTCTTGGCATTCAGATATGATAGTCAGACAGATTATGAAAATGTTTATCTTGTTAGGTTGGAAGTGTTTATAATATGTGCTTTCTTGAAGTTGTTCATGAAAGGCTTATGGCATAAAAAGGACTGTATAAAATGAGCTCAGACTGGAAGCTAGGGAAGACAGTGGTGTAGGAACCTTCAGAAATTATATTCTCAATTACAGAAAATGGGGGGTTACAAATACTAACTAGAAGTACCAAAGTTGGTTTTCAAAACAGCAGAAATTAACAAAGGCTTTAAATGATTTGGTGGTTAGATCAGTGAACTTTAGTTCATGAAAATCTTACCCAGTGTGTACTTCATTTTTTCCTTGATCTAGAATAACCTAGAATCAGAGAGACCTACTATAAACGCAGTGATCTGATAGCCATGGGGGGAGGAGGGGGGATTCTGGTTTTAGAATTATGTTTCCAGTGAAGGTATATTATGGGCTCAATGTAGTCATTTGAAATCCTCCCTGTGACTTTATTTCAACTGATCGTTTCCCTCGCCCAAACATCTCTGGCCAGAAAACAATGAGAAGCAATTGAGACCATTGCTTCACAGCTATCTGCAGCAGTGATCAGTACTTGTAGTAGATATACTAGCCAAAAGTGAGGTGTGGAGGAAAGGTGGAAAAGTAAAAGCATGTAGAGAACTCTGTACTCTCAGAAACTACTGCACGTTTCTAAGAAACAGGTCATTCCTTTGAATTTGCAGGATGACAAGAAGAGTGAGGCTTTCTGAATTCTCAGGGCAGACAGTTATCACCTCTACCTGATTCTGATCCTGTTTCAGCAGAAAGCAAAGAGCAAGACATGATTTTCAGCACCACTGCTGAATGGGTATTATATAGAATGAGAAGTTTGAAATGTAGAATTTCCAGGTATTAAAAAGAAAAATAACAATCTAAACAGTGAGCCCAGTAAACATGGATTTCAGTATCGATAAAATACAGAAATATTATAGAAATATTTCAAGAACTTGCTAATTAGCAAAATAAACAAACAAAAAACCTACAACTAGAATAGCACTAAGACAAATTTTTGAAGTTGGCATTGTCTCAACACCATTACATCACCAGTTTCAGTATTTTAGATGTGCCCTATACAAGCTGAATATGCTGTCCCATGCCCTTTATCCTAGCAGACATCTATCAAATAAACTGAAGACAATCTCAAGATGAATTCTGATCAAGTTTATATGCAATAACTCTCTAAAAAGACCCTATGTTTAGCCATGAACCAAGAACTAGTGCGATTAAAAGACAAATTGTTCAACACAAACTTCCCAATGAAAATGGAATGTAATTACTTGGGAGCTCAGGAAGGGTAAAAAATGCATAACTAAGAAATTAGGTTGCAGTCTCCTAGATAATCAGTGAATCCAAGAAAGACTTGAGAAAAAAAAACTTGTCATTCAAGGAAAACATGAGGTTATCATATGAAAATAGTGAAAAGATAAAAGCATAGTTCCAAGTGTCCACACTGAAAAGTGTGACCTCGAGTATGCAACCCCCTCCTACTCTGTACTAGGTCTCCAAAAAGAGGAAAATGAAACAAAAGCAAAACTTCAAGCAGAATAGGGAATATCTAAGTAGAAATATGTGAAATCATGAAGAAACAATATAATTTTTTAAACTCTGAAAAAATGAGAAAAATTGTCAGACTTTTTTGAGAATGAATAAGAGAAATTACAGAAATGTAATCACAAGATTCTGAGCAACAGGGGCTGACCTTCATGTTCAGCACCTTACACAAAAAATCCTTGTCTTAATATTTATGGAAGAGAAATGAACAAATATATCCAGTTTCAAGATAACAAAGGATGTGATCTCTTATGTCTAGAAAATGTGACATTTTTAAAGAAACTCCTCAAAAATATATTAAGAAATTCACTGATTAAAGATAAGCCCAGTAAAGTTTGAAGTTCAAGATCAATACAGAAAAATCAATTGAGCTTCTCTATATTGACCAAACAATCTTGAACTTGGTGCTACTTAAAGTTGCATCAAGATACCAAATATTTATAAATACATTTTTCTCTTAAAAATAATAAAAATATCTACTTGTGTCCTGAAAATTACAAGTATTGAAAGTTAACACTCAAAGAAACACAAGACCTTCGATGTGTCCTTAGGCTGAAGAACTTTGTATAAAATGGTAACATTCAGAAAAATTATCTATTGTTAAAAATAATCACTAAGCTAACTCCCAATACCTGTTTGATTATGAACCTGATCTTAAAATTTATTTGGAATATTAAGAGTCCACAATATTTAAATATGGAAAAAGAAGAAAAATGAGGGTAGAATTTCACTTAATTTTAAAATCTTACTGTGAAAGTTGCAGTTTTAAAGATCATATGGTAGTTACCTAAAGTTAAGCATATTAGTTTAATATTCCATGAGCTAATTCCTTCATATTTTAGGTAAAATTTCTTTGAACAAGTATGCTTCTGTAAGGCAAAGGATACTGTCAATAGGACAAAATGGCAACCCACAGATGGGGAAAAGTTCTTTACCAATCCTACTTCTGATAGAGGGCTAATATCCAAAATGTACAAAGAACTCAAGAAATTAGATCCCAGAAAACCAAATAACCCTATTAAAAATGGGGCATAGAGCTAAACAAAGAATTCTCAATTGAGGAATATTGAATGGCTGAGAATCACCATAAGAAATGTTCAACATTCTCAGTCATCAGGGAAATGCAAATCCAAATGACCCTGAGATTCCACCTCACACCAGTCAGAATGGTCAAGATCAAAAACTCAGGTCAGATGCTGGCAAGAATGTGGAGAAAGAGGAATACTCCTCCATCGCTGGTGAGATTGAAAGCTGGTAGAAGCACTGTGAAAAACAATCTGGTGGTTCCTCAGAAAATTGGAAATAGTTCTAATGAAGACCCAACTATAGCACTCCTGGGCATATACTAGAAAGATGCTCCAACTTATAACAAGGACAATCGCTCCACTATGTTCATAGCAGTCTTATGTACAATAGTCAGAAGCTGGAAACAACCCAGATGGCCCTCAACTGAAGCATGGATATAGAAAATGTGGTACATTTATATGACTGATTGCTACTCAGCTATTAAAAATGACAACTTCACAAATTTTGTAGGCAAATGAATGAAACTAGAAAATACCATCCTGAGTGAGGTAATCCAAGACACAAAAGGACATCCATGGAAAGACAGGAATAAGAAATGGCACAGAGACTGAAGGGAATGGCATGCAGAGACCACCCTACCACCCTTCTACAGACAAGCAAACCAGACAATATTGCTGATGCCAAGAAGTGTTTCCCAACAGGAGCTTAGTATGGCTGTCCTCTGAGAGTTTCTGTCAGCACCTGACTAAGACATTGCAGCTACTCACAACCAACCATTGGACTGAGCCCTTGCATCCCAATGGAAGAGTTAGAAGAAGGACTAAAGGACCTAAAGGGAATTGCAACCCAATAGGAAGAACAACAATATCAACTAACCTGACCCCACAGAGCTCCCAGGGGCTAAACCACCAGTCAAAGAGTATACATGGGCTGATCCATTGCTCCTACTACATATATATAGCAGAGGACTGCCTTATTCGGCATCACTGGGAGGGGAGGCACTTGTCTTGTGGAGGTTTGTTGCCCCATCTAAGATGAGCCAGAGTATGCAAGTGGATGGGGGGAGCAACTTCTTAAAGGCAAAGGGGACGGGTGATGGGGAGAGGTGTTTGCAGAAGGGAAACCTAGGAGAGGAACAACATTTGAAATGTAAATAAATAAAATAATTAATATAAAAATAATCAAAACTAAAAAATACTGTAAATTTATACATATATAAATTTACCACAGTAAGAGCGAAGTGTTTAAGCACCTACAGACAAGCATCTACATAAATTTCAGCAATAATGAAAATATATATGTTGTTCTCAATATAAATTTTAAATAACTACTAACATATTAGCTGTATATTTTAAAATAGTACATCACTACTAGTTTTTTAAATGAATATAAATAAATTATTTTTGTTTGTTTGTTTGTTTTGTTTTTAGTAGAGCTTAAAATCTTGGCTCTTATTGTGGTACAAATAGTAGAGCTTAAAATCGTGGCTCTTACTGTGGTACATTTATATATATGTATATATATATATGTACATATATATGTATATATATAATTTGTATGTATATATATATATAAATTTGTGAGAAAGAAGGAAAATAAGTCTCATGACTGAGATTAAAAATGATTCCTTACACAGGACAGAAAAAAGAAAACCATAAATTAAACATCAGAGCAAATAACTAATATTTAAGTAATGAGGGTTGAGAAACATTGCTTGCAAGTCACATATGTGAAAAGAATATGGGGTATATTTTAAAACATCAAAATTCAATAATGAACATATTTCACTAAATGGTAGCTTAATGATTTGGAAGAGTATTTTTCCCCCAGAAAGTATTTACATTATCAACATGTGTGGAGTATCATTATCAGTGAATAGATTCTATCATAAAAATATAAAATTCCATCTCATATACAGTAGCATATTTGCAAAAAAAAAAAAAAAAAATGCCAGGCAGTACAAATATGGATAAAAACATAGCAAAATCAGAACTTCCAAATATCATTGATTATTCTTTTTTTATTTTGTCATATTCTTTAAAATTTATAAAATAGTGTAACAATACAAATGAGTATTGTAAAAGTTGTTTGATAAAAACAATCAATTGAACGGTCTTATGTAGATGCTTGTCTGCAGCAATACTGAAAATACTTATGTTCTTCTCAATATAAATTTTAAATAACTACAAACATATTAATTGTATATTTTAAAATAATACATCACTACTAGCTTTTTAAATGAATATAAATAAATAAAGTATTTTTATTTGTTTGTTTGTTTTGTTTTTAGTAGAGCTTAAAATCTTGGCTCGTATTGTGGTACTGAAAGACCCAAACCCAGAGACCCTTCCCCGAAATACGCGTTTAAACAAGGCTGGAAAATTACCA